>NC_051271.1:10392500-10580904 GCF_015220745.1 Sebastes umbrosus
CAGAATATCATTACTTTTACTAATAAATTATTATTATTACTGCCTGTTATTAGTGCTTCTACTATTATTATTATTACTACTGCTAATAATGATGATGAAGATAATAATAATGATGATTAAAGTAGAAGGTGAACAGGAAGACGAACAAGAACAAGGAGATTAAGAAGACAAGAACAAGAAGACGCTGCCACATTGTTTAACCATTGCTTTTTTAATACTGTTCTCACTAATAGATTCTACCTCTATCTGCATCTCTTTTCTCAATTATTTGTTCAGTTTTCTAGTTCTTTAGCTCTTAATTTATGATAAATCCTAACGACAGACACTACCTGTCTCCGTCTTGATAAAGCTTTATTGAACTGTTTAAACAGGCACAACGATTGAATTATGTCCAGGACTTAATCACTCTATACCTGTCAAAGTGTGATTTGTTTTACTTTTATTAGCCATGTTCGCGGCAGCATGAAATTTGGTGCACACATTCAGGATGAATTTTAACATCTTTCCACATAATGCAATCATCAGGACAACATTTTAATTTGTCCATACTGTGGTATATGCGATAACATATTTTTATTATACTTTGACATTAGAATAAACCGAGCACTGCTTTCACTTCCATGCAATGCTACATTCCTGCTAATGTACAAAAACTGACATTGCGATATTTTTTTTCTGCTATATATGGATTGCAATATGAAACAATACAGGAATATTCACCCTACCCTTTTGTTAACTACATTTTACAGTTAAATGCTTCATTCTGGTCACTTTGAGAGCAAAATTGGCAACATTAAGATCTAGATACACAATTTTATGCTCTCAATTTAATCATAAACACATTGGTTGTATAGATTATATCTATACCCAAAATTGAAGCCAAAACATCTCAATCACCGGCTGATGGCTCGCTGTTAGTTTAGGAAGCGCTTGATTTAATACGCAGCAGTGTTTTCTATGAGCAGAACGCACATTTAAAACGTCAATATCTCAGGCGATCATTTAATTGTGGGAAGCTAAAATTGTGATCGCGATTAATATTCGATTAATTGTGCAGCCTTACCTTCCAGTGCAGTTATTAACAAGTTATAAAAAGATCTAAAAGACAGTGATGGTTGGTTTATCTTCTGCCATGCTTCTTCTATCACTCATCACCTTTTATCCTCCCATCCCCCCTTTACTCTCCGTCCCTGCTGTCTCCCTCCGCTCTCTAACTATTACCATTTAGGGTATCCATGTCCCACTGCCAACAGCAAGGAATGTGCGTGTGTGTGTGTGTGTGTGTGTGTGTGTTAATGCCTGTGTCGTGTTTGTGTTGTTCCACCATGTGTTTGTGGGTGCCTGTATTGTTCTCCTACTCACTCGGCACTGTATTTTTTTTTTCTGGGGGTAATAATAATGTTCACAAAATCCTTGGGCAGGCGTCCTCCTTACTAACAGTTGGTCTTTGTGTGAGCGTTTAGGTGTGTGGGTGTTTGCGTGTCAAAGGTGGTTTGTGTGCAGAGGCGTTTGTGAGTGTGTGTGCAGGCGTTAGACACTCACCATTGTACAACACTGAGTATGGAGGCATCTGACCCTCAATAATAGATGTGGCTGCAGTGAATATTTAATGGGTGGGGGGTGTGGATACATGCACACATTTACACGCACACACACACGCGAGGAAATGGAAATATAATATCCACGCCTGTATGACTTTTAGACTGAAGCTGTTGGGAAAGTGGTCTCTGTGTGGTCGGGTGATGCTCTCAGTAAGAGATACTATGGACGTTAGCCAGCCGGCTACTTTAGCTTTCACTCCTTCCTCACCCTCCTCTCTCTTTCTTCCAACAGGGCTCTCAGGATAGTGCTGGCGGTCAGGAGGGACTCGTACCTCCACCTTTCTCCGCATTCCCTCCACCTCCACCACCGCCCCCCCAGAACGGCCTGGCCCTGGATTACGGGGGCAGCCTGTACGCAGCGGGGGCCGTCCAGGGCCCAGTGGAAGCCGGCGGAGCAGCGAACAGCGCCGGCAACGTTGCCAACAGCCTCAGTGTCCAAGTGAGTGCCAGCCTCTGTCTCCGCGTGCTGCCCACATCAGGTGTTTGCCTTGAGAGCGTGCCGAGAGCGAGAGTGTGGAGGAGTATGCGTTATAGATTAAAAAAATAATAGTAAATCAATGAGATGCACCAATCTGACTTTCCTTCACACAATAGAAATTCTGATATTCAGAATCAGCGTACTGAACGGTACCAATAACCGATCTGATACCATTGTCCCTTTCCCCCAAATACAAAATCTGCAAACCTCTCTTGTGTAGGGCTGATTTAAGATCTTTCTTAATTTATGAGTAAAGTCAGGTGAAGCTGTAACTACACATTCAAGAGCATTTTAATTTACCTCCCTTCACAAATTCAAAACAGGTATGTGAACCCAAGACAGTTGCTCAGAGCTGTTTGAACCGCCAGCTTAGCATGAGTTTAGAGAGACGTGTTGTACGAGACGTGGATTTAGTTTATTTGCACAACTATTTGGATACAAAATACATACAACAGGAAAACCAGTAAGTTCAGTGCAGGAGAGGAAAGAAGACTGGAAGGCTTATTCAGACTGAGTCCTCTCCTATTGACACACAAACAAATGACATTATTACTCATGAAAAGCGAAATGACGTAAACAAAACAACAAACGAATAAAGAACACATAACAACATATATCTATATGCACAAAACTCACAAGCAAGCATAAACAGTAGTCAAAGAAAATAAAAGAAAGGAGAGAAAATCTAAGAAAAACAAACAGTAGAGTTCAGTAGATATATACAACTAACAGAATCATTAGTAACATTTCTAATGTTGTAATATTTCTACAACTACTACTCTCAGTTGTCTCAATCTTTCTATACTGCATACTGACGGTTGATGGCTGTATTTACATTTTACAGTTTATTAGATACACCTAGCTAAGACGAGTAGAGTCTAATTCAACAGCCCTGTTATAAATGCTACCATCATGAGGGCTATAACTGTTTTATAGAGGTGTTGATTCAACTGTCTGGTCATTTTGTGCTGCTGTTGAATTGTGTTTATACCGACAGATGTTTCCATTGTTTTGTCCACCTCATTTATGTAATTTAGGGTAGCATAATTAACAAAAACACTTCTTTCTATAATAAAACTGAATTATACAGTTAAGTTTACTAACTTTTCAAGCAAAAAGGCCAAATATTCTCTGGTTTCAGCTTCTTAAATGTGAGTTTTTCCTCCGTTTTATCTTTGGGCGTTGGACTGTTATGAGTAATTTGAAGACGTTACTTTTAGAGCTGCAACGATTAATCGATTAATTTAAATGAATTGCCGACTATTTTGATAATCGACTAATCGGTTTGAGTAAATTTTTAAGAAAGAAAAAGTAAAAATTCTCTGATTCCAGCTTCTTAAATGTGAATATTTTGTGGTTCATTTACTCCTGTGAATATCTTTGAGTTTTGGACAAAACAAGAGATTTGAGGACGTCATCTTGGGCTTTGGGAAACACTGATCAACATTTTCACCATTATCTAACATTTTATAGACCAAACAACTAATCGATTAATCGAGAAAATAACTGACAGATAAATCGACAATGAAAATAATCATTAGTTGTGGCCCTAGTTACATTGGGCTGTGGGAAATGGTGTGTTCATTTTTCACAATTTTCTGACATTTTCTAGACAAAAAGTTCAATCGATGAATCTAGAAAAAAACAGATTAATAGAAACTACATTTTGTTGCAGGCCTGCAGCTACAGTAAATAATAAAACTCTTCCTTTCTTCCCTGTCCGTTTGTCCCAGCAGTCAGATGGGTCCTCCCAGATTGACGGTCAGTCAGTTGTTGGCTCAGGAGGAGTCGGTGGCGGAGGGAGCATTGGAGATGATTCAGAAAAGGGGACTCCTAAGCGCCTCCACGTGTCCAACATCCCCTTCCGCTTCCGAGACCCCGACCTACGGCAGATGTTTGGGGTATGTAGACTGCAATATTCCCCCCGATTTCCACTATGAATCATCACATAACAGTAACCCAGAAAAGTAGCTTTGGATTAAAAGCATGCGGTTAGTAAAAATAATGACTCAAAGGACCAATCCAGTGACGTCAGCACTGGCTGTGTCCTCAGATGTCTTTATACTGTTTATTCCCTGTCCTTGAGTGGGATTTTACATGAAAATAAGGCTCCGTCATATCTGTTCCAGCTAAAAGGAATTGTAGTATTTGACTAAAAAACAAAACCTTTACCTGGAATATCATCTTTTAGAAAGATTATTTAAAGCCAGGTGTAGAAAAAATCTGGTCTCATACTCTGCCTTTTTATGTAAGAGGAATGCCTCTAAAATGTGGTGCAGAGGCAAGGAAGATATGGTGGAAGAAAAGACTGCCAGAGCTGGCTGGCTGCCAGCTCATCATGGTTGAACAGTGCTGACACCCCGTGGCAAGACGCAGTACAAGACGTCCATGCTTGTTCAGCCTCTTCATCTCCTGTTTCTTTTTGTTTTTCAGCAATATGGCAAAATCCTCGACGTCGAGATCATTTTCAACGAGAGGGGATCCAAGGTAGGAAGCTGGAACGACGTGTACTTTTTAAACAGTTGTAAACCAAAATGAGCTCAGAAGCTTACCATCTACCTTCTCTTGCTCTCCCCCTCCTTTCCTTTTTCCATTTTCCCCCGTCTCCTCTGCCTTCAGGGCTTCGGTTTTGTAACATTCGAGACAAGTGCAGATGCAGAGAGGGCCAGAGAGAAGCTTCACGGTACGCTGGTGGAAGGACGTAAAATCGAGGTAACTCACCAAAAAACGGCGACCATTCTCTCCTCTGTTTCCCCTCCATGTCCGACAATGAGAGTTTGTTTCTGGTCGTTTCTGCCCCAGAGAAGGTTTCCGGGTGGCTGTATGTGTTTGACTCTAACCCCTCTGGCTTCACTATAGCATGGTGCAGTGGTGCCGTGCACACAGACGTCTCTTTTGACGGCACTTCCTGTCGATGTCTATGCTGTTGTTGTTGTTGTTGTTGATGTTGTGGGCTGTCCATTGCACCTCGATCTTAAAGCTGTGTGGTTTGCAAAGCATGCTGTGTGGAGTGGCTACACAACAGGCATGGCCCGGCGAGACGTCACTACGGCACGGTCGCTGACGATATCCGCTTCTGTCACAGCATGTAGGATCTTTTCTTTTTTTTATTCGTTTTCCTGCACCTTTTCCATCACCATCATCACTTCTTCCATGATCATGATGAGTGGCACATCTTTGGTTTATGGTTGTGTTAATGACTGGAAGGGCAGTTAATAGCCTCTCAGTTATTTTTCCTCTGAAAAAAAAAAAGTGCTTGCTGGTGTCTGTAAGAGGCTACTGTATGTTGCATGGATGGATCATAAGGTCAAATATCGTCATGGAGTTCTTCACTCTTCAGTTAATATTACACGGGTGACTCTGGGTGGCAGTTTTTTTAATGTTTGACGTGTTAACAGACTGATGCATGATGGGGAGCATTTTCAGGGGGCAGTTTTTTGGGGAATGAGACTGCCGTGAGAAGTGTGGTGTCATTTCTGATGCTTCAAAAAAAAAAAGCTGACTGTTTAATTTCAGACGTGCGAGGTGAATGGTAAAATAAAAAAAAAAATGTTTTATTTACACACACACATTTGCATCCACCACTCCTGAAAAAGAACACCAGATCTCATGGAAGTGCATTTTGTTGTTACATCTGTTTTTTTAATTTGTCAGCATGAGCTCGGATTTCAGTTGCAAAATGGCCTTGGAGATCAGATACACCATGCTTTCGCCATTTGCTCTGGCTCTTGATTTTAAAATCACGCTTCCTTTTTTTTGTTTTTCACTTGCCACTAAAGCTCCTCTGCATGGTCTCGAATGTCTTGCACTCTTCTCTGTCTCTGTGTGGGTGTGCAGGATTAGAAATATGGAGGGCGGAGAGAGAATGAACATGTGAAGAGAATGCAATAGATAGCTGTCGTTCCCTCTCCTTTCTTTTATGTATTTTTTTTATTTTTTATTGGTTCTCCTCCATCTCTCTCCACTCTTTTTCACCAGGCCAGTCTGTCCGTCTGTCTGTCTGTCTGTCTGTCTGTCTGTCTGTCTGTCTGTCTGTCTGTCTGTCTGTCTGTCTGTCTGACTCTCCCAGTTTGTGTGTCCCCATATGCGCCTGCATTTCTGCTGTCCATCCCTCCCCCCCATATCTCTGTCCATTTCCCTGTCCTGTGATGTAGTCAGGTAGCATAAACACGGAGATTTAAGTTTGATTTTGAGTGATTTATTTTGTCAGTTATTTGAATATAATCTGGGCAACAATAACGGGTAGTTTCCCTCCCAAGGTAGATTTTAATTTATGACATTTTCTGTTTCCATTTGTTATCAACTTTTTATGATCTGTGTTTGTAGCGGGTTTAAAACCAGTAGAGGTTATAGATTGTTGTCAAATGGCTGATACTTGTAGGTGACTGTTGACACGTGACCTGTTACATCACTTCCTCTCTACCACATGGTGGGGGTTGCTTTTCATTACCTCGTTTTGTTTATGTTTTCTTTTTTTGGTTCATCATTTCTTTTTTTTTCCTTTTTTTTTTTTTTACATATATTTTCTCTATTTCCCTGATGATTTTTGTATGTTGTTGTTGTTGTCAGTCTCCACGGTAACTGCTCGCGTGTCCTCACGCCGTTTCCCTGGCAACGGTAAGTTGTGTACACATGGCATCATCTTTGAATGACCCCTCCCCCCACCCCATCCGTCCAAAAAAAAAAAATTTAAATAAAATGCACCCAACACCCAAATGAAGGACTCCTTTACTGAAGGGAGCTTGATTGATTGATTGATTGACAGAACCTGATTGGCTAATCCTGTGATTGATTGGGGAGGTGGTGAATGAAACGATTACGAGATTAGCCATTGATCGCATGGCATTATAAAGGCCACTTGTATAACTGAATGTACTGCATCTATCTGCAAGTGCAACAACTATGACTACCACTTCTTATGCATTCATTCCAATCACCTCTCTAACTGCATTCAGCATTTAATTCCAGAGCTGTATATCCTGCATGGTTTACTCTCTTTCTCGTCATCTGTATGACGCCATATAGTACTATGTCATCTCTCTGTGTCATGTGTCAGCCAATAGCTGCATTTTTGCACCTTAGTGGGACAGCATGCTGAGCATGAGTGCTATGTTAGCTTTACTGGAGAGAGGATTATAGTTGTCTGTATATCATGGTGTGCTGTAGTACTTGACGATCACTTTCTGTACCACTTTGTAGACTGCAGACAGTTGTAGAGGTATGGCTGTTTTAGACTTAACATATCAAATTAAAGATGCATATATATGGATGAATAGTGTGCGCCCAAAAGAGGATGCAAGCTTATTCTACTTCAAAGCAAATCTACTCTCCATATGTAATATGTTCACTTCTAGCCTTTTTTAAGAAAGAAAAAAAGCTGCCATGAATTAATCTGTAGACCCCAGCAAAGCAAACGTAAAAAATGTGTGCCACTGATTAAGTAACGGCAGCTTTTCTTTGTTCTGATTTCTGTAACGAGGTGTCCTTGTTTTACTTTTTGATCAGTTTGGTTCTGGATGGTGTGTGTTGGTGGTTGTGTGCTTCGAGGTCTCTCTGGTGTGCGACACTGATCTGGAATGCCTGGCAGTGTTTCACAACCATGGTTTGATTTGATTTTTTTGAGGAATGATATTTGCATCCCCCATCGTCTCTGTCTTTATCTTTAGACTTCTCTCTCTCTGTATTCTCCATTCATCATTTCTCCATTGTTGCTCCTGTACAGTTAGATCCAATGTAGGCAAATGGTCAGATGTATTTTTGTATGTGTGTATCGCATCTTGTCGTTTCTGTTTGTTCATTAGAAGAATTGCACATTTGGATGGATTGTTCACACTCTCTCTCTCTTCTCCACATCATGTATGTGTTTTTCTGTGTCTTTTCATGTGGACTGGCTCCTCCTGCATCCCTCTATATTTCTGTCTTTTCTCTGTCGTTCTCTCTCCCTCCCCTCCCTCCTTTTTCTGTATGATGTGTATTGGACTGGGAGGGCTGCCAACCTTTTTTGATTGGTCTCTTGCTGCATCTGATGCTTGCTGATTGGCTAGTTTTGCTCACCTCTGGTGATGTGATGCGCTCTTGATTGGCTGCGTGTAATTTGTGTATGAAACTCTTTGATTGATGTTTTTTGCATTGTGTTCAACTGATGAATCTGCCGCTTAATTCACCTTCTTTTTCCCTCCTTTTTTTTAAAGGTAGCAATATACTGGTCTTGGATTTCTTTTTGAATGCTTTTGTTCTGAAATATTTTGTTGTTTTTCTTTGTTCTGTGTGCCAATGGTTGCATTGTTTGTGTGCAAAACTGCCTGACTTACTCACCAGGATCCTTGTTTTCAATGTCTTTCTCCTTTAAAAGAAGTGCATGCATCAAATACCATCGCAGCTCATCAACAGAATTAACCTCTGTCATAAGTAAAAAAAACTGTTTCAAGTATAATGACACCTCACACTTTAAAGTTCAATATGAAAACTCTGATCATCATGTGTCTGAGAATACATTCAGTTTAAGAAAGCTTTAAAACACAAACTATAATGTGATTGGATTCTGCATCATTCAATTCCTCAATGCTTGTTTATCCGTTAAACTGGGTCGACTCAGCCCCTGACCGTTTTTTCTGGTGTCCAGGTGAATAACGCCACAGCCAGAGTGATGACGAACAAGAAGATGACCACCCCTTACTCTAACGGAGAGGGCCTTGCGACATTGCCATACGGTAATGCATACGGTAACTTAAGAACAGCTGATTTTTTTGTTTTGTTTGATAAATGGTGACTATGCTGGGCAATATAGCTAAAATTAATATATCCATATAGATAAAAGTATTGGTTTCCAATGTAATGCATTATATCCACAAAACAAAAGCATCAATTACTTTTTTTTTTTTAAATTTAAAGTTGGACAATATAACTTCGCTAAACAATAGCATAGGGTTGCAACTGATGATTATTTTCATTGTTAATTAATCTTTCAATTATTTTCTCGATTAATTGATTATTTGTTTGAACAAACAGTTATTTTGTTTCTATTAATCTGCCAAATTGTCATGAAAATGTCATAAAATTGTGAAAAAGTACCACACAATTTCCACAACCCAAAGTAACTAGGGCTGTAACTAACGATTATTTTCATTGTCGATTAATCTGTCAGTTATTTTCTCAATTAATCGATTTGTTGTTTGGTCTATAAAGAGCAGAAAATCTTGAAACATATCGATCACTGTTTCCCAAAGCTCAAAGACATTCAGTTTACTGTTATAGAGGAGTAAAGAAACCAGAAAATATTCACTTTTAAGAAGCTGGAATCAGTGGATTTCGACTTTTTTTTCTGAACACTTACTCTAATCGATTATCAAAATAGTTGATGATTAATTTAATGATTAACAACTAATCGATTAATCGTTCCAGCTCTAGTGCAGACAGACCGTCAGGAAGCTTTATACATCCTCTCTTTACAATGAACAACAAAATGAACAGCAAAGATCACCGAACAAATGCACAAATCATAAAATGTCTGGTTGCTTCAGTCAAGTTTCAAATGTAAATTTTCATTTTTTTGTTGACTCTAGCTGGATGGAAATTGAGTCCCATGGTCCAAGCCATGTACAGCCCTGAACTCTATACAGGTACGACAACAAAGATTAGCTTCATACTCACCGAGACCGATGGAGACGAGATGCACAAATAATGTTGTGGTCTTGAAGGCATTTATGAAGCTCTTCTTTCTACCCTCTCTGTGTCTCAGTACCGGGGTTTCCGTACCCAGCAGCAGCAGCAGCAGCAGCTGCCTCCTCCGCTGCGACCTTTCGAGGCGCTCATCTCCGTGGTCGTGCTCGGCCCGTCTACAGCGCTGTCAGGGCAGCTGTGCCACAACCTGCCATCCCTACCTACCCGGGGTAAACACACACTCACGCAAACATAAATAACTAAACCAGTAAACTGCTATTGATAATGAAAATTAGACATAATGATACTCTTCTTAAAATGCATGACTTCACTTAGTTAAAAATAATACTTCATAATTGTGCATGCTGTGTGTTTGAATATATTTTTATTGAGATATTGAAATTGAGAGTTTGCCGAGCTGAAATACCATTTCCTTGTACCTCAAAGGTGATAATGATACTTAAGTGATGAAATTGAGTCTAGCAGTAGTATCACTCTAAAGTTGGTGCATTTACATACAAAGAGGTGGTATTTTTGTCTTGCATGTTGCACGGTGTGTAATAATCTCACCCTTCTTTCTTTTCTCTCTTTCACAATCTGTTTGGCACCGTCCTCTCAACTCTCTCTCTCCCCCAATCGTCACTCTTGTTTGTTGTTTTCTGCAATGCCCACATGGTGGCGCATCACACCATCTTTTTGTTTTGTTTGTTTTCGCCTCTCCACCACCGCTCCTCTCTCCTTTTCCTTCCTTCCTTTCTCGTCTCTCTCTCTCAGTGTGATGGCCTATCAGGATGGCTTTTACGGTGCAGCTGATCTCTATGTAAGTATACCTCTCTCTCCTCTACTGCCTCACTCCTCATCTACGTTTTCCCCCTCTTGCCTGTGGGTTTTCAAGTGTGAAACGGCACGGACCAAACCCATAGAGACGTGTACTTTTGGGTGTTTTGATTCATCACAGCTAGAGACATTTTATGTTCCCCTGACTTTATCTTAAATTATCTTTTTTTTTTAAATGACAGAATAATTGAACTCGTCACTTATGTTTTCTGTACAATCTCCCATGAAATGTTCCTTCATACAAATATAAAAATAGCACAGACATACACTTTCATCATTCACGAGTAGACTCCTCTAGGGTTTGTCTCTGTGCATTTGTGAGTTTAGTTTGTACCAATGTGATTATGAGTGTGTATGTGTGCGTGCGTGTGTGACCAGGTTGACAATAGCTGTTTCTGTTCTCTCTGTAGACTAGTGTTTCAGGACATTAGTGGCAGATTGCCCCAGGTAGGGTTTACACACTCTGTGTGAGAGCCAGTGTGCATCCTCCTCGTCTCCAATGACTGCGTGCTGCTAGACATTATTGACCATCTGAGATTGAAATGCCTTCTCTGTCTTCTTCTACTAACTCACTGGATTCTGACATGGGTGGAGTTGCGGAAGGGGGAGAAAAGAATTAAGTTGAAATCTGAATTCGTGAAGACATAAAACGTCTATTCATAAATTATCTATAGGAGAGATGGATGTACATTTTAGAGTAAATTAGGTGCAGTATTGAAGGTTAATACTTGGAACAGTGGGTCACTTTCTTTAACCAAATTCTGCACTCGTGATAAAGTTTTCAAGTCTATTCCGTGACAATTCATCCAGCTGAATATGTACATTTTGTTCTTTTCCTCAGTGTGAGAACAAAGACATTTTGTCTTATTTTGGCGGCGTCCCAAGGTGACACCCTACAGCAATGAATTTAATACTTTTCATTATGTTCTTGTGGAAAGATGCATTAGAACACATTGTTTTATATTATTTGACATTTAGGGATGCACCGATCCAACTTTTTCAGTTACGATACTGATGGTGATACCTGGGCTTTGGCTATCAGCCGATAACGAGTACCGATCCGATACCAGTGTTTAATTAATAAGCTGTATGCCTCACTGTGTGGAAGTAACTGGGATCATTCTGTTATGTGTAAGACAACAACAGGCCTGACTGATTGAGCATTGTTTTCTTTGCAAAACAAAATGTAACAAATAAATACATAGACATAAATTTATTGAATTGTTATTTATTATTAAAATAATAAATCATACACCGACTTGGTAGAAAATCTTCAAATTGAACAGGAATTACAATTTAAGTGTAAACCTTTTTTAATGCAGCGACAAATTGGTCAACAGGAATTCAATTTCCAGTATATAATGTATGTAATATATGCATATAGAATTTGAATTGAATAGATAGCCTCCACTGTCATGATATTTGCTATTTGGGTCATTATCGGCCCAATATCCGATATCGGTGCATCCCTAATTTTCATCACACTCTTTTATTCCAAAATCAGAAAACATGTAAAAAGAATTGCCCAAAACTGGAATAATTTCAAGCCAAGACATGCTGTCTTTTTGTTATACTTTTTCCATTAATTAACTCTAAAACTATTTATTGTACACAAACTTACCATATGAAGTATTATGCGTCTTTTAGAGTCTATTTTATTTGGTGATATTGCCAAGCTTGAAATACAAACAGAACACAATATAAATAAGACATGAATAATGAAATTACAACCTGAGACGTATCCAGTAGTCGGAGGGATGTAGGAGAGTTTCTATCAGCAGTTGATTCAGACCCCTTCCAGGAATCTCCCTATCTGTTTCACCTGTGGCATGCTAACTGAATCAATGTCGGCATGCAGACATATTTACAAGGCTGACTCCTCCCCCAAGTCCCCCTATTTCCTCCCTCCTTTTTCTATAAACCCCCCTTTTTTCTGTCATTCTTTATTTCACTTCTTATCGCTCTGTTCATTCTTTCTTCTTTCTCTCAATAATTTAAACCTTTTTTGTTTAAAGTGTCATCTGGCATTAGCACTTCTTCTTCTTCTATTTTTATTATTCTCTTTCCTTGCACTATGACTCTTCCTCTTCCTCACCTATTTTCTGCATCACCTCCTCTCTCCTTTTATCCCTCTTTATCCTCTTCCCCACCTCCCCGGTCCAGCCTTCCTCCCATAGCAGCAACTGTGTGGTCCTGAATGCGGGGACTTGGTCGTGACTGATCCTTTAGGGTAGAATGCAGCGGTGTTTGTTTGTTTTTTTATAGGGATGTTTGGCCTAATACGCTGTACGTTCTGAGTTTGGGAAAGCATGCTGTGTCTGTCAGTGATTGGTCGCTGGCCATGTGAGCGCGTGTTTGTGTGTGTGTGTGTGCCCTTTTTAATCCGACTGGCTGACTGTCTTCTTACACCTGTAGTTTTTGTTCATCAGCTGTTCATCTAAACATAAATAATGACACAATCATCTTGCCACCCCTTCCCCTTTCTTTAACTGTGTGTTTTTGGTAGGGGAACCGGGGTGGGGCACAGTTATGGGTATGAAATCTCTCTCCCTCCATGTCCAACGCACAGTGAGAAAGATGATGTACTTTAATGTTGCACAGGGGAACTCTGCAAACAGTAAAACACAATAAGTACAATTAAATATGTTTTTTTTCCGGGGTTAGTCATGGAGGGAGAGACCCACACAGAGCCTGAGCTACATCCTTGTGAATGCTATACTGCACCAGATTAGCCAGTTTTGCTGACTGTCTGCTTGTTAATCTTTCGCTCTCTTCTCAGCAGTTTTCCTCACAATGTAACACTTTAGATTAACTACTAGTCTGTTTAGTGTTTAGAGGAAATACAGCAAACCGTTAACAATAATTCACTCTTGTTTCTGTTTTGTCCCACCTCTCCCTTCATTGTGTCTTTCTCCTCTATCACACACACACTACCCCTCTTCCATCTCTCTTCTCTTTCATTGCCTCATCGCAGGGTGGATATGCAGCGTATCGTTACGCCCAGCCGACTGCGGTAGCGACTCCTGCAGCAGCGGCGGCTGCAGCAGCAGCTTACAGTGACAGGTGAGTGGACCGTCCGGCACATCTTGAAGTCTCCTCTGACACCTGCAGAACTTGAGATGTTGGCTGCTTGCTTGCAGCACTATCCTCTGTCACTAAGTAGTCATTTTATTTAAAAAACACACTTAAAATAACACAAGTGCTGTACATTTATCAAGGCGAGGGTAAATTGGAAGTAATTTGGTGTTTCATTCCTACAGAAATCATCGACCAGGGGGTGAATCTTTTAAAACAAAAGCCCTCTTTCCTCCAGCAGTTACAGTATACTAGTCACCTTATGCTATGCAGGGTTATTATAGCAAACTAAAACTGAAACTAATACGAAAGTAAGTAGTGAAAAATAATTTTAGTAAACTAAAACAAAACTAAAACTAAATTTAAACGACAATCCCTGGGTACAAAACTAATAAAAATAAAATATCAATGAACATAAATTCATTTCGGCTTTATTTTTTTTTTTAACAAAAACAAACTAAAACTACTGTAAAACTAAATATAAAATAAAAACTAAAACTGGAAAACTGAAACTAAACTAAAACTGGCTAACGCCCTCTGAAAACTAACAAAACTAAACTATGTGGAAAAGTCAAAACTAAAATAAAATAAAAATTAATTGAAAATTCAAAACTATTATAACCTTGGTGCTATGAGCCAATTATTTTTTTTTTGTTCTTCAGAATATAATGCAATACCTCATGTTTGATGTGTTTGTTGTTTTCTGATAGCTACGGACGAGTTTACACGGCAGACCCCTACCATGCTGCGCTCGCTCCGGCTGCCTACGGTGTTGGAGCCATGGTAAGTCCATAAAGCCCATTAAACTGTCAAGCATTCAAAGGATTAAGCAAGTGATAGTCTATATGTTTCTTTTCATCAACAATTCCCATGAAGGAGCAAAACCAACAATGTGTTAGTCCGTTTGACCAAAACGAGTCACAAATAAATTGTTTGATTTTTGCTCGGCACTGTAGTTTTTAGCTCAAAAGAGGAATAAATTGTACATTTGTTAGAAAATGTTGATGATTGGATTACAATGTGGGACACTGCTCTGGAGCCCTGAAAAGTTTGAGGCTTTCTGTTTTGAAAATGTTGTTTGGGAATTTGTAGCATTAAAACACAATATCAACTGACCTGATGGGGCCTTTTAAAGGAGCAGTGTGTAGCATTTAGACGGGTGTATTGGCAGAAATGGAAAATAATATTAATAAGTATGTTTTCTTTAGTGTATAATCACGTTTTTGCAACAGCCACTTGTAGTTCTCCTACACGCTTGGCACAAGGGAGATATTTCAGTTGGTTGCAATCTGCAACCTCGCCGCTAGATATCGCCAGATTCTACACACTGCACCTTTTTAAGTTGTGTTTTTAAGAAGGTCCATGTGTCAAAATCTAGTTTTAACACAAAGTTACTGTGTTTGAATAAATTACTAC
The DNA here is from genome assembly GCF_015220745.1 of Sebastes umbrosus. Lineage (NCBI taxonomy): Eukaryota > Metazoa > Chordata > Actinopteri > Perciformes > Sebastidae > Sebastes > Sebastes umbrosus. The sequence goes on from NC_051271.1 coordinate 10,407,567, forward strand.
GCAGCAAATCTGGAGCCAGGTAGTATTCCAGCATAGAGAAAAACAGAAGACATTGCACAAATAGTGGGAGGATTTTTGTCCCCTATATCAGGGTTTTTGCTGCACAGAAAATACTTTTGATATGAATTGAGTAGGATGAATTTATTGTTGGTTTTGGTCTTTTTATGGGATTTATTCACAATTAAGAAAATATAGAATATGACCAGACTGATCATTTACTGAATAATGTCACTTTGGAAAAGACTTTATTCACTAAATGTTTGTCTTTTGTTGTTTCACAGGCCACACTGTACAGGGGAGGCTACAGTAGATTTGCCCCTTACTAAAGACACTACATTTCCCAGGAGCTCCTCTCTTCCATTGAATCACTCTGAAAGAGCTCCCTCTGTTGTCGTGGAGGTGGACTGCACCCAGTTTTAAAGTGTGGAGACGCCCACAACAAAGATATTTCAGATCCCACCCCTGAGCAGTCCCCAAGTTTTCTTATATACGCTACTACAGAAATAGAGGAATGCTGTATTAAAGACTGATGGATGGCCTTTACATAAAAAAAGAAGAAAAAAAAAAGACTTAAAATGGCCACCTTCCCTATTGCACGGCTGTAATATAGTCCCCCCTTCTTAATCCCTCGGCACTCAGCAGCACAAGACTCGCGATGGAGCCCAGATGTTCTTCCAAAGGCTGTATGTGGATCACTGACATTTAAACAGCTGTCAACCGTGTATGAGAGAGAGCGGAGTGCTGTGTGGCCTGCACACACTCAACATTTAAGGAAACAGAGAGGGGAATCAAAGTGTCCACAAAACGTCGGAGCGGTATAGGAAGCAGGAAGGTGCATCGAAAGAGAACCTTAAAAAACATTTTGAACCAGAATGACGAGTCACTAAAATGATAAAAAAAAAAAACACCCACTGATGGGATTTTTATAATTCCTCCTTAACGTGGACAGATAGTAACGAGAGAGGATTTCCATTCTTGCTGTGTTCTGGTAGAGGGAGGCTGAACATGGCGGCTCGGAGGCATGATGTGTGACGGTTTATACAGAAATCACGTCCGAAAGCTGAAGGGAGGGAGGGTTATTAGAGCTGTTCCTTACCTCAAGTTTTCTTAGTATGTGGAAATGGTGAACCTTTAAACTTAAAATTGTTATGATATGCAAAGAAATTAGTTTAGAGAAAAAAAGTTACCAAATTATTATTATTATTATTATTATTGTAATTATTCTCATTATTATTCTTATAAAAAAACATTATTTTGTTTGACTCTGCAGCCAGTGCTGTTACGGGACAAGTAGATCCAACAGTGAACCTCGGGGTTAAAATCAGAAAATGAGCATCTATATGTCAAATCTTTTTTGACTACAACTATAGTCTCACATCGTCTTTCTCATGCACAGGATTTCACTTCACCAAAAAACCACAACTAAAACACTACAAAAAAGTTCAACACTAAAACATTGTCTTCTTTAAAATTGATTTTTAGCTTTAGATCCAAACAAAATCATCCACCCACAACCCCGGGGGTTCAAGTATTTGTTGATCCTTTAATGTAGAGATTTATTATTTGGATTTTCCCCTCATGCTCCATCTTTTATAGAGCAAAGTCCAACATTGAATGAGTCTTCCTGAAACATACTTTAGTCGGTTAAATGTGTTCGAGATGCTGCCAGCAGCGATTACTGAGCAAGAGAGAGATTCTGTCGGTGAGTTAATAGAAAATATTTAAATGCAAAACACCTTACTATTGTGCATATTTCTATACCGTTGTATTCTATATTTCCAAAACGTGGCTTTTTTTGGCTTTTGTTTTTGTTCCAAAGATTTGTAGAAAGCACATTTTTCTGCCGTATGTATAAATATATCATCTTTGTTATTATCATATTCCTTGATAATCCTATGGCTGTCTTTATTTACTTCTTTTTCATCTTCTGTTTGTCTTTTTTTTATTATATATCTGCAAGTGTTGTTCCTTCTCCAGTAAGGTGCAAGTTCAATTTCAAGTTTAGTTTTGTTTTGTTTTTTACTTTGGAGTCGAGATCTTGAGTCGAGGGCGTACCTGAGAGGTGACAAACTAAAGGTATGCAGGTAACACTACCAAACTTTTGTCCTCTTTTTAAATATTCTGTCAATCCAGGTTTGTTTTTGTTTTGTTTTGGGTTGATTATCCGTTAGCATGACATTTATTATATTTCAAAACATACAGGAACGGCTGGATTTTTCTTTCTTTATTTGCGTCCATATTTTGGTGACTGATACATCTGGTGTGAATGAACATAGGCGTGTAGCACTTTGGTTTAAACCAACTGTGTTTCTTTCTTTTTGAGTTTTTTTATTTCAACAGTTATTGTTTTTGTTTGAAGCAGGCTCCTTACATTTCAGTGGTTAAATCTGCCAGCGTGGTTGCTCCAGGTTTATTTGAAGATATCCAGTAAAAATGTCTGAAAGTATTATCTCTCACACATAAGCAGGTTAATATTCCAACATGGTGAAAATCAAAATGTCATTGTGGAATATGATCTAAGTTAAACAGGGCCGTTATCGTTTGTTTTTTTTACCTGTAAACTAATTTCAAAACTACCGTTGTGTTTTCCATTTCTCAAATTTGGAAAAACAGGTCAATAAGATGTTTTTTTTTGTTTATTTTATTAAATGTGCTGCTGTTGGATTTTCACATGACATTTATCATTTTATTTGTAATATCTCCAACTTACTACAGAATGTGCTCTGGACAAAAAAAAAAAAGAAAAAAAGAAACCTAGCCAAAGATGCTAACTTACAGTCCCCAGCACGTTCTGGTTCTCAGCCTGAAAAAGTGCTACACAAAATACACAAAGATGGACTTATGAAGCCACTGAAGGCATGGACAAACCAGCATGAGCGATACTTGTCAAGTTTAAAAAAAAAAAAAAAAAAAGTTTTGCATGAATCTTGTGTCTTTCATATTTGACTCCTGAGCAGCCGAGTCCAGTTGCGTTCTTCTTTACCACTAAACTCTGTGGAGAAATGACGGGCAGCTAGCAGGTTTGAAGCTAGCTAACACAACAAAGAGCACAGTGCTGTTTGGCAAAAAGGCCTGCTGACAAACGAAATGGCTGCCGCACAAAATAAACACGTGGCAGCTTCATTTTCCTGTCATGGTTTTCTTGCCGCTGTATTATAGTAAACTATGTGGCCATTCTTCATAGTTGCTATGGTTTCTCAATGAACAGTCCTCTCCCTCTGTCATGTCTATATCCCCCCTTGACTGCCATTATGTTTTTTAGTTATTGAATGTCCATATAAAATGTTTTATATAAAAATGTTTTGTTGTGATCAAGCTTTCATGTTGTTTTCTTTTTGGTATTCTATTTATTTAGTAAAAATGGATGAGCGTTATCTTGTAGTTCTTCACATTATTGTACACACAGACAGTGCCAGTATGGGTGCTGATTATTAATTTAAAGGTCCCATATTATAAAAAAAGTGAGATTTTCATGTTTGTTTTATTATAAAGCAGGCTTAAGTCCTATATAAATACTGTGAAAGTATCGAAACACTCAATCCACAGGGAAATACACACAGCCCGTATTCAGAAACTCTGCATTTGAAACAAGCTGTCAGGATTTCTGCCCATTTGTGATGTCACGAATATACAATATTTAGACCCCTGACACAATTTTAAATGTAAACATTCTAAATGTGTCCCAGTTTATTCCTGGTTGCAGTGTATGTGAATGTCATCAGCTGACAGGAAGTACACGTGGACCCAAGCCGTTGCTTAGCAACGCAATTCTGTTGTAAATTCCGTCAAAATGCGCTAAAACGGAGCGTTTCAGACAGAGGGTAAATACAGGCATATTCAGGCTGACAGTATGAGGAAAATAAAGTTTTTTTGGAACATTACAGCATGTAAACATGTTCTAGTAGAAACACAAAATACAAGTATGAACCTGAAAATGAGCATGATATGTCCCCTTTAAATCTTAATGTTGATCGTCAAGTAAGTAGCTATACATTAAACCTGCAGCAGATTTCTTTGGTTGCTTGATGGCAGTGGAAACCGGCAACACTTACATATCATCTTTTAAAGGATAACTTCAGTTTTTTCCACCTGGACCCTATTTTCCCATGTTTTTTTGTCTAAGTGACTAATTGGGACAACATTAGGTCCAGTATTTAAGGAGAACGCTGCAGCCGCCAGCTGCTAAACAAGCTGTGATGTAATCATTTGGGGCAACCTGGCACCGTCAGTTTACGTCCACTAAAAGTGCTTGTTTTTGCATCTGACAGGCTCAGATTGTTGTCATAAGTTTCTAATAACATTATGGAAAGGACCCTATGGAGAAATTAAACGTTTTTTTTTACCGTTTGCTTGTTCCGGTCTGTTTGTTATTGTGTTTCTCGCTCAAAGAAGTCTGAAATCTTGCGTCTCGTCCACATTGTCAAAATCATCTAAATATTCAGCCATGATATTGAAAATCTTTAGATAACACTAAGCTACGCTTTTCTGTACTCCAACACAACAAACTCTGACAACACCGGTGTCCCGTGGCGCTCCTCTCTCTCCAAAACTCACTCACATTTCCACCGTTGTCGTTTGGCAACCAGTCACATGACACAATGACAAACAGAAAGCAAAAGGTAAGAAAAACATTTCTCTGTAAGGTCCGTTCCATAACCTCGACCGTGACAAACCAGAAAAAACAAAAAAAACAATCAGAAAAGCACATTTGTCTAGTGGCAATGGGAAAGGAGTTTATCACCTATTTTTAGCGTTTTATCCCACTTTTATGTGCACATTTTTTGTTAATTTAAAAGTGTACATTTTCCAGGGACAGTCCCCATTTTTGGAGGCCTATATGTAATTTACGTATGTAATCTATTGATTAAAAGAAATCAGTCACAGTGAATAAGTTACTGTCGGGGTAGAAATGTGTTACTTTGACACGTGTGTCTCACTGTTTATTATGATCAGTTAGGGCTGTGACAAATGTCGGGTTTCTTTACATTCAAAACTTCTATTACGTTTTTTGAAGGAACCTTCGAACTTCTTTTTATGACGTCATGACCCTAAAAAAACAAATGGAGAACATTTTTGTTTTATGTAACTATGGTGCTGTCCCCGGCTGGAGCTGTCCCCGGAAACGTCTTTTCAAGCCAGGTGAGTAACAATCGTTTGACATACGCTATTAATGATGTCACAATTTATTATATAGATTATCTGCTATATATGTTTTCTGTTACAGAGTAGAGATGAAGAAGAGTGAAGGAGAAGAGAAAAGGTAAAGATATGATCACAGAGCCTGCCGATTTATTATTCCAAACAATGTCTCTGTCTTGTACATATATATAATAAAATACACTGTATTGAACCTTCGTAGTTTGACCACAGCTTCCCATAGCTTCAGTCACCATGGTGCTGTAAACTGTGATTTTCTGACACCTAATTTTATCAGTCGGCCTGCACCAGAGTTTATTAAAGTACAACAGTTACCACGGTCAAAATAAATGAAACCGTAATTGTTTAAACGTTATTTGGTCATTCTACTGGACAAATAAAATTTGACATGTCATTAGGATACTGTACATGATCTGGGAGTCATGGATGTCTGTACAAAATTTCATGGCAATCCATCCTGTAGGCTAGTTGTTGAGATATTTTAATGTGGACCCAAGTGGTGGACCGGCCGACCGATATAAATATTGATTATAGCAGCTTTAATGATCCAGATATTAGTATATTATTTGTTATAGGTTTTCAGAAATTCCCAATTGAGTTCTAATTTGTGCTTAAAGAAGACAACATTTCATTGGGGAAAAATATTTATTGAAGGTTCTACTCACTATCCTGTTGATAGTGTGGACAAATTTACATTCAGAGGTCGTAAAAATACAAATTCATATACATCATAAACAGCTGTACATTAAAAAGCAATAGCTCCAAAGGGGAGTGGGGTCATGGAGTAGAAAAGGCAGGATAGAGGAGCAAAGGTTCAGTGGTGATATACTGCAAACAGTGATCCAACCTGCTTACACAACAGATTTAGTCCACTGTCTCTCAGAAATATACAAGCCGGGTGCAAAGTATGGGGGAGGAAGTTTGGAGTTACTTCTAGAAGCATGGACACCTCAGTGAAGTTTATGTATATATTCATAAATAATTGTGATATGTAGCTTTTTAAAATCGCATTTTGGGCGTCAATCTTTGTGCAATGTTTCCCAAAGCCCACGTGGGCCGAACACATCGTCAGACATCAGGGCAGGTATGAAGGAGAACAGGGCGAGAGGGGAGGACATGGGCGACGGAAAATCAGTGCAGGAAGGTAAAGTTTCTGTGGTGAAAATGCTGCGGGTCTTCTAGACGATTCCATATTTCGCCAGGTCGCCGAGCTCCAGGTCCCCGTAGGCTTCCCATGGGCAAACCACTGTGATGTCTGTGCCGAGACCCTCCATGCCGGGGATGTCGTCTCCGAATCTGAAAAAGAAACACAAGCGTGTCTTAATTTAATTTAATATGCGGCTTTCAGTTGTGGAAGAAGTATTTAGATCCTGTAGGCTATATAAAAGTACCAATACAACAATGTGAACAATCACTGGGTTCATTTTATTTAAGATTATTACTCGTTGTTGTTTTTTAATGTAGAATTTAAATCAGAAAAGTAACTTTAGCTGTCAGATAAAAGTTGCAGAAAATGGAAATACTCAAGTAAAGTACAAGTACCTCAACACTGTAATTGAAGTACAGTACTAGTAAGAAAATGTCTTTAGTTACTTTTGACATTAAGGTCCATCTTACCCTTTCTGGCCTGGTTTTGGGGCCTTGCTCTTGAAGGTACGAGCAGCCCTCTGCTTGAACTTGGGAGGTGCCTTCTTGTCGGCGGGAACTGCAACACCTGCGTCTGCCATCTTTTACACTGAGAGAGAGAAAAACAATTAAAAGTAAATTTGTATGTCTTGATGTTTAAGATCCTTCCTCCTCTAAGCCCCTCTGCTCTTTGCTTGTATGATATACATAACATTCCCAAATTAGGTCAAACCATTAACTAAAGCTGTCATAAAGCTTCCTCAGACCCTGTTAGCTATTCTAGTTAGTTAGTCTATTTTTACACCTTGGCTTTAAAGATTACTCTTGGCCATGTTGCAGCCTGGTCATCTTCACTAAGTTCACCTAATTCCCCAGTGGGTCAACACGCATGCTGTGTATTGAGAATAATAAATCCTGAGTTTAAAGAGATTTTACCCCCAACAACTAATTTACAATCTGCTTTAATCCGACCTTTTTCTGACCTCAGCTATAAGCCTTATTTTACAGGGAATCTCAGCAGTGCTGTGGACTTTGACCTCTCTGATGGCGTCTTTGAACACGCAAACAATTCTAGTTATTTTGTGGAATCTGCCCTAAAGTCTCAGTTAACAAATTCTTAAAATTCACACCCACTTCTTAGTTACAGTATGCTCCTGCTTTTAATTATCCACAGCAAACAATGTAAGCAGTGTGCAGATATACAGTATGTGTGTAATGTTCTTCTACTCAACACAACTAATACTATAGCATCCGTGTTATCTCCAACACATACTGATGAAAGTACCCAAAGACATCTTTTTTTAATTGTTTTTAGCTTCATTAACGAGGATGCTCCCTTGAAATCTAAATCTCTTTTTTTTTTTTTTTTTAAATTGCTGTCCAATTATTTAACATAAACCAGCAGAGATTCAACATTTACTGTATGAATAATAATAATAATAATAATAAGGAAGGGAGGAGAAAAATGCATGCAAAAAATTGTTTAATTGATGATGATTTCCTGTAATGTGCCCATCAGAATCTAAAGTTTTAGAAACGGAGATGTGCCAGATCCTTGCTTGACACTAGCGAGACAGCCTCTGTTTTATTGTCTCACTGGTTTCTTTCTATTTTCTTTATTATTATTCTTTATTAGTTTTGTCTGTTTTAATTAGTTTTTACTTATTGCTAACACTCATGCCATTAGGCTACTGTTATTGCATGATGTTGCATACATAATCAATCCCCCTTACGGCAGATGAACAGACATTTTTAAAATAAGTCCTGACAGCAATCAAAGGTCATTCTCCACTTAAAACCTCTCTTTAAAGCAAATTAAATTGTCTTTCATAAAATCAGGCTTTTCAAGCAATGATATATACGTTTCTGGTAATTCTTTTTTCTTTTTCAGTTGAGTAATTGCCAGAATATGTCTTAAACCTGCAGATTAAAAGGAATACCTTCGGAGGAGTTAATGCCCAGATATTGCAGGGCCTCCATAAGGTAAAACGTAAGTAGCTACTTTAAGTAAATTTTACTTGTATAAAACTTCAAAACAGTATTTACAAAGTGCCTTACAAAAAGGAGAAAAGTAAAAGAGACAGATAAGATAATGTATAAAACAAACAAAAAAACAATTTGGTTTTCAGGTGCTTTAAAAAATGTAAAAACTGACTTGGCTTCTTGGAGAGGCAACAACAGCACATCCCAAGTAAAGATAACTTTAACTCTACAATAATAAGTTATATTTCTACAATTTAAAGATCACATCCATGATGTAAACATCACAGTATCTATTTGATCTCATGCTTTCTCAGCACTTTCCTGCTCTAATTTAACCTTAATCCTTACAGCAGAATCGAATGTTAGCCAAAACTGGCAGCAAAGAGAAGATCAGAGTTGGATCTTACCTGGTTTTTGTAGTTGGCTTCTGGCTGATGTCTCTCTGGTCAGTTTGTGTCTTTCTGGTCTCTGCCCTGGTGTCTTCTTATATACACCCCCTACTAATCCCCCTGACATGTTTACCTATGATTTTCTGTCCCCTCTGCTCTATTAGATTAAGGAAGGGGGCTCAAAAAGGTGTGTCGTGCCATGTGAAGACGTCTGCAGCATTACATAATGAAGCATCTCTGAGGAAAAACACAATTGGATTTACTGGATTATGTAAGTTGTTTTGGAACCTGATATTCTTTTCTGAATAAGTGCATTTTAAAAAAACAATTAGATATAATTGTAAAATAATAAATCGTAATGCAACAACAACAATAAATTCAGTTCACAGTTGAGTTTTAACACACAAACATTGAATTGTTAAAGCTCATTCATGACCTTGAAAACAATTATTTGACAGAAAAATCTTAACTCAAGGTCCATTACTACTCCACAGCTTTCACCCCACATCTCACAGTCTTAATCAACTAACTAGAAAACGATGACAAATATAGAAAATGGATTTAAATTAAGTTTTTCTTCGTCAAATACCATAAATAGTGAAGATTTTGGGGCAAAATTGGATGCTATGACAAAATCATGGAGTGTATCTTTAATGTTTGACCCTCAGACATGTCTTTTCATGTCACATTAATAATTGTTCTGTTCAGTTGTCAGATATTATCTCAGTATTGTCCGTCTTTAACTTAAGTCCATGTCATGAGGTGAGGGATTAAGAGCTGATCGGTTAAGTGTTCTTTAGTGATGGACCTCGAGGCTAAGAGCTTCTCTGCTCTTACGTAACATGCCTCAGATCATCGTGCTAGTTAAGTCTGGACACATGTTTGTTTACAAATAAGGTTAAATATATCTCGATCCTTTCCCTTACAAAAAAGAAGTATACCTTAAGTTTATTTTATGAAGTAAACTTCTGTATATTCCCAAGTATACTTTATGTAATATTATACTAATATCAATGTACAAATAGTATACCTGTAAGTGTACAACTTCAATACTTCTTAGGACTAAAGTGGCCCACGTTTTAGTTTATGAAAGTAAGTATACTTTAAATTTAAGAGAAGTAAACTTTGAGTACACAACTAGTTTGCATCCAAGTTGTATTTTGTACTGCAACTATAATATGAACGATACTACAAGTGAACTTACAGGTAAACTGTTCGTTTACTAGTTATATACTTGTAGCCCATTTTGTAGTTTATGAAAGTACACTTTAAAGTATTCTCTCAGTAAACTACTAGTTTAATAGTTTTTACTGCAAGTATACTTGTAAGTTTTCTTAAGTGAACTTATAGTACTTGGCCAAATATACTTTTCTGTATAATTTTCAGTATAGGCCAAATTTACTTTGACTTTTCTGTATACCTGCCAACACTTAGACTTTTCAGTATACTTGTCGGTATAAGCCAAGTATACGTACTGTTAGTATAATTTCGTTAAGTTTATCTTTTATACTTACATATAAAGTAATCTGAAAGCATACTCTCTTATTTTATGTTTAAAAGAAGTATACTAATAGCATACTTGAGTAAACTTCTTTTTTGTAAAGGTTATTTACGTAAAAGTAGAAATACCATAGACTAAAAATACAACATTACAAGAAAAATTCCTGAATTCATAATGTTACTAAAGTAAGTATAAAAGTACTCATTATGCAGAATGGCTCCTTTTAAAGTGTTATAGAAAATTATATTATTCTGTTTTATTTTATTTTTTATCACTAACGAATACATGTAAGAGCATTTTAATGTAGTTGCTCAAATAAAGTATGAGTACGTCAAAATTGTATTTAAAGGCACTCTATACGATATCTAGAGCATTAATATAGCAGCAAATAATTAATTGTAAAGATATAGAGGAGAAATGTCTACCTGAGCAGAGAATGAAGTAACTCTTTCTCAGAGCTTCTCTGTGCTTCGTTGACATCGCCGGGCCGGCTGCACTTGCTTTTAGTGTGTGTGAGTGCATGTGAGCGTCTTCCACTGGCGAGCTTGAGGCTGCCACTCTTTACTGCGCTCATACGGTGGTTACAGCTGATAACGCCGTTGGTCGCATAAACGTAGCACCAAACCTCCGTTTCCCCTCAGGTAAACACTGTTAGCTCTGTCAACACTGTTACCTTTGTTTTCGCTGTTAGAACCGTTAGCTGCGAGCCGCCAGCTCAGCTTTTGACATATTGAGAGCCATGCGGAGGCAATAAATATGCTCCCAATCTCATATTTAGCACCTTTAAGTGGAGGACTTGAGTAAAAACACTTACATTCCACCAGTGGTAGTGGGATGCTACAGAGGAAAAACAAAGGGAAAAGGACATGAGCTGTCAAATGCAGAAAAGTGAGACAATGTCTTTTTCATTTATTATTTATAAAGGCTTCAGAGCAGCTGCTGATTCATACCCTTTGTGTGTTCTTCAAGTTATTGAGTGTCTGTACTTGTGCACATTTAGCATAACACATTTTATCACTTTTCTGCATTCGATGGCTCCCCTTCTTTTTTCTTTGTGGCCTGTTATCACTAACATGTTTGGGACATGTTTTCCTGTTTTTGTAGCTATATATAGTAAAAAACAAAGGTTAACCATGACATTGTTTTACACCTGCAGTTAGTTTTCATATACAGTAAATAAATGACTAAACCACAATAAGCAGTTACTGCACTGTAATAAAATGCTAGAGTTTGATGCAGAGGGGTGCAGTATGTGGTGGGCTGTGACAGACAGACAGACAGACAGAATATCTTTCAGCAGATTTTTTGGCTTTTGATAGTCATGCTAATTACTGTCACTCACTCCTGCCAATAAATGACACCTCCATAATTCACTTCAATTCACACGTTGACAGATGTATCTACAGTAACTTGAAATACACCTTGTATTTATATCTCGCTCTTCTTCATCTCATCTATTCGTGGCTGAGCTGGTACAGAAGAGGACTGAGCCGAGTTGGCACATGCAACCATAACAGAACATCTGAGGGGATTATAGCCGCTCGGAGGACTTTAAAAAGGGAAAGTCGGACAGAGGAAATCCACAACTGAGAAACAAGCGAAGCTCATCAGACAGCATCAGAGAAAACACGCTGAGACTTCAACTAAAGGTAAGATGCAATTTCCTTCAACTCTTGTACAGGGAGGCCTTTACTGCTTTGATAACATGGGATGCTTCAGCGAAGAGAAAGACAGACAGAGTGATGCTTTATAGCTTTTTTCTTGAGTATCATGGATGAAAAGGAGCTGAAATCAAATCTAAGATTCTTACTGAGAAGACTTCATGAAGAGTATAGTTGTTTGTGCTCCTTCTTGTTGGTACAGCTCGAGGCCCGGCCTCTATTTCTTTATAATGTCCTCTTTATACTTGATGGATTTGGATGAACCCAGAGGAGTTTGAAGACAGGCTGCAGTTGTTTTGTTTGTTTTTTTATCAATACTTAATGCATTTATGCTTTAGTATTATGTCTGGATGTTTACTATAATGACACCTCTATAGAGAGGAGATTATTGGTTGATGGTAGCAGAGGAATCTGCCGAGGAAAGGCACATTTATTTGACAGCACCTTTCAACAGCAAGGCCATTCAAAGTGCTGTATATCAGACTGGAAAAAGCTTTAAGACAAGATATAAAATAAACACAAAGCAATATAAAAAGACACATGTAAATAAGATTTTATAGAAGTAAACCAAATTGAATAAATGTTGCAGTGCAAGATATTAATTAATAGTTACATTAGATACATTTTATTTAATACAAAGCAGTAGCTACCATGGATCTCATATGTTTTGTTTCTTTTTCTTTTTCAGTAACTCATCGAAATGGCAGATGTTGCAGTTCCCGCTGACAGGAAGGCTCCTCCCAAATTCAAGGCGAGGGCCGCTCGTACCTTCAAGAGCAAGGCGCCTAAACCCGGCCAGAAGGGGTGAGATGGATTTAAGATCACAGAACCACACATAAAATATACACAAGTCTTTTCTATATTTGCCATTTGCGACTTTCAAGCGAAAACTTGTATCTCTCAGTTTGTACTCATCAGATCTTTTTTGCACTCAGATTCGGAGACGACATCCCCGGCATGGAGGGTCTCGGCACAGACATCACAGTGGTTTGCCCATGGGAAGCCTACGGGGACCTGGAGCTCGGCGACCTGGCGAAATATGGAATAGTTTAGTCCTCTTCCCTCTCCCTTTACCCAAACTGCTACTATTGTCCCTCATGTATTCTAACTGTTGACTGAGCAGCTGAACATCTTGTACTTGTGCGCTCTACAGAGGAGCTAGCTTTTGATTATTTAAAGATTTGACCTGGAATAAAAGAAATCTAGCACTCCCTCTTGTCTCCTGGACTTTATCTGCCCCTGCCTTTCCACCAGTTCTCCATCGTCCTCGTAACGAGTGGTGTCAGCAGCTTTGGACCTCAGCTTGTATTTTCCACAGAGGAAAACAATAAAGAGAATATGTGGAGAATATATTATATGAAAGAGGGTTGGATATCTGTTATTGTGATATCCAGGTAATGTTTTCCTCTTCCACCTCGTCTCCTCAAAGCTGCTGATTCAACATACACAGATGTCTATTTTGTGTATTAGTTATGCCAAATTTTATTTTTTATAAGAAAGTCTATAACTCCCTTCACTCTTCAGTGAAACAGATCATCTGTATATTTTGTCAGTAGAGAGGAACAATCTCATAAACACAATAAATATCAATATTTTGAATAGAACTTCTGTCTTTGCGTCCTTCCTATTATTAACACCACATGCTACACATAACGAAACACATAAAAATAATAACCAAAAAACATCAACAACAACAAAAAAACACAAATACATGTAGTTTGGCCTCTTGTGTCTCTCACTCTTCATATTTTCTGGCTTCAGAGTACAATATAATAGTACAATTTGTGCATAATAACTGTGATACTGACACTGATGTGGCCATCATTTTTTATTCGCTGTCAGACTTGCATATTTAAAAAAAATGTATATAATTCACTGAATTTTTAAAAATAAATCTGGCTTCAAGGACAGAGAGCGAGGGAGAATAAAAGAAGTTGACTGAAGCTGCTGTTGCCGTGGGAACCAAAGCTGCTTATTCACTGTAAGTATAGAGTCTATTGTTTTTCTCCACAAGTATGTTAAAGAGAGGGTTTAACAGAGAAGATTAACAGTTTTAATATCAATACAAACACCACTTGTCGACAAACATCAAGTTATCATCTATTTTTTAAAAGTTTTTAAGGAAGTAAGAAAGTATTTAACAACAGACAAAGGGACAATGCCTCGTGCAACGTGGCATAAATAATGCAAACATCAGTTCAAAACCTTTGGCCACTTCATTAGCGAGGTCCTGGCAGACCCACGAGGAGTTGCAAGAAGATATTGCTTCGATTTAAGAGGTCACCAGACACAAGGTTGAGAACCACTGCTCTACAGAAAGCTGTTGTACGGGATTCATATATTAAAGTCAATGCAATGCAGATACATCTGGTTTTATCTGCTGAGGTTTTGAGACATCAGTCTCTGAGATTTCTGCCTCCAAATCACACACATTTATTCATTCATTCATTCATATTCACACCAATTACTATCCTGATACTGATTGGATCAATTCTGTAGCAGTGAATCACACATGGAGATGATACTATGGTGCACCCATCACAGAGATGAATCCATGTGACGCTCAGCAGCCTGGTGAAATATCTCACATTTAACTTTCTTCCTTCATTTCAAACAGACCTTGTAATCATTTTCCTCCTCTGTGTTCACCCACGTCTCCGCCTTCAGGGGCCCCGCTAATGAAGTGGCCAAAGGTTGTGAACTGATGTTTGCTATATTTATGCCACATTGCACGAGGCACTGTCCCTTTTGTCTGCTCGCTGTTTAGAGGCTCAAACAGCTAATTGGTGCAGTGACATGAATGCGCATTGATATCTGGAGGCCACACACACAGACAGAGAGAGAGAGAGAGAGAGAGAGAGACATTAACACCAACAAAAATGTTACCAGAGGAGCTGCTATTGTGTAGATTACATATCAGCTTTGGTTGAACTAAGTACACCTAAATATTGTGTCTAAGTACGTCTGTAAGATACTCATACTTTCCTTGAGTATTTCCTTTTTATACTCCTTTAGACTTCTACTTCTGTCCTATTCAGAAGAAGTACTTTTTTATGAATAATAGTTTACTCTGCAGATTAAGATTTTATATACCAAACCTATAATAATTTTATGAAATGATGCATCGTTACAGATTAAACTACCCAATAGTTAATAAACTAGTTGATCTTTACCTCTCCAAATACAACAGCAAAATGTGACTTACACCGTAATGCATCAATAATAATGAATGCAATGATATAATATGTAATATAACACTGTGGCCCACATTACGAGTTTTTTTTTAGCTGTTTTCACAGGCTGATTCCTCCTAAAGTTAACTAAACTGAACTTCATGTTTAAAATCTGTTGACTCCATATGTATAAGATGTTAATACTACTTCCTCCACTGTACAATATACTGTATATAGGATAGACATGGGGTTGACAAAATAATATAACACTAAATAACCTCTTCCTCATTCTCTTGTGTTCACGTTATGATGTTTGAAGCTGTACCTTTTAAAATGTTATGATAATTCTGTCTTTTTGTACAAATCAACTATAGTTTCTTACTTCTTTAAAAACTTCTTTAAAATGACAGATAGATAATAGATGATAACTTGATGTTTGTTGGCATGTGGTGTTTGTGTTGACATTAAAACTGTTCATCTTCTCTGTTAAACCTTCTCTTTAACGTACTTGTGGAAAAAAAACAATAGACTCTATACTTACTGTGAATAAGCAGCTTTGGTTGCCACGGCAACAGCAGCTTCAGTCATCTTCTTCTATTCTCCCTCGCCCTCTGTCCTCGAAGCCAGATTTATTTTTACAATTTGACTGAATAATATATATATTTTTTATATAATGCGCAAGTGTGGCAGCCCAAAAAAAATTGTCAGTGTCAATAAGTGAGTTATTAAGCACAAATTATACTATTATATTGTACTCTGACGCCAGAAAATATGAACAGTGAAATACAAAAGAGGCCAAACTACATGTATGTAGTTGTTTATTTTGGTTATTGTTTTTTTTATGT
Organism: Sebastes umbrosus; assembly: GCF_015220745.1. Classification (NCBI taxonomy): domain Eukaryota; kingdom Metazoa; phylum Chordata; class Actinopteri; order Perciformes; family Sebastidae; genus Sebastes; species Sebastes umbrosus. The sequence continues at coordinate 10,423,401 of NC_051271.1, forward strand.
GTTGAGTGTGAAATGTTAAAATAATTTTAAACATCAGTGTAGCATGTGGTGTTAATAATAGGAAGGACACAAAGACAGAAGTTCTATTCAAAATATTAACATTTATTGTGTTTATGAGATTGTTCCTCTCTACTGACAAAATATACAGATGATCTGTTTCACTGAAGAGTGAAGGGAGTTATAGACATATTTGGCATAACTAATACACAAAATAGACATCTGTGTATGTTGAATCAGCAGCTTTTAGGTGAAGAGGAAGAGGAAACATTACCTGGATATCACAATGACAGATATCCAACCCTCTTTCATATTACAGAATATATACTCCATTTGATTTATTGTTTTCCTCTGTGGAAAATACAAGCTGAGGTCCAGAGCTGCTGACACCACTCGTTACGAGGACGTTGGAGAACTGGTGGAAAGGCAGGGGCATATAAAGTGCAAGAGACAAGAGGGAGTGCTAGATTTCTTTTATTCCAGGTCAAATCTTTAAATAATCAAAAGCTACCTCCTCTCTAGAGCGCACAAGTACAAGATGTTCAGCTGCTCAGTCAACAGTTAGAATACATGAGGGACAATAGTAGCAGTTTGGGTAAAGGGAGAGGGAAGAGGGCTAAACAATTCCATATTTCGCCAGGTCGCCGAGCTCCAGGTCCCCGTAGGCTTCCCATGGGCAAACCACTGTGATGTCTGTGCCGAGACCCTCCATGCCGGGGATGTCGTCTCCGAATCTGAGTGCAAAAAAGATCTGATGAGTACAAACTGAAAGTCGCTTCACTTGAAAGTCGGCTGAAAATGGCAAATAAAGAAAAGACTATATATTTTATGTGTGGTTCTGTGATCTTAAATCCATCTCACCCCTTCTGGCCGGGTTTGGGCGCCTTGCTCTTGAAGGTACGAGCGGCCCTCGCCTTGAACTTGGGAGGAGCCTTCCTGTCAGCGGGAACTGCAACGTCTGCCATTTCGATGAGTTACTGAAAAAGAAGTAGAACAAAACATATGAGATCCATGGTAGCAACTGCTTTGTATTAAATTAAATGTATGACAATTTATTCATATCTTGTACTTTACTTCAATTAATTTTTGTTTTACTTTATGAAATCCTATTTACATGTCTTTTTATATTGCTTTGTGTTTATTTTATATCTTGTCTAAATGCCTTTTCCAGTCTGATATACAGCACTTTGAATGGCCTTGCTGTTGAAAGGTGCTGTACAAGTAAACATGCCTTGCCTCTGCAGATTCCTTCGCTACCATCAAGGAATAATCTCCCCTTTGTAGAGGTGTCCTTACAGTAAAGTTCCAGACATAACACCAAAGCATAAATGCATCGATAAAAAAAAAAGTACTCCAGTTTTAAGAGGACTTTATAAAGAAATAGAGGCCGGGCCTCGAGCTGTACCAACAAGAAGGCCAGCAGCACAAAGAACTACTCCTTATGAAGTCTTCTCAGTAAGAATCTCAGATTTGATTTCAGCTCCTTTTCATCCATGATACTCAAGAAAAAAGCTATAAAGCATCACTCTGTCTGTCTTTCTCTTCGCTGAAGCATCCCATGTTATCAAAGCAGTAAAGGCCTCCCTGTACCAGAGCTGAGGAAATTGCATCTTACCTTTTGTTGAAGTCTCAGCGTGTTTTTTCTGATGCTGTCTGATGAGCTTCGCTTGTTTCTCAGTTGTGGATTTCCTCTGTCCGACTTTCCCTTTTTAAAGTCCTCCGAGCAGCTATAATCCCCTCAGATGTTCTGACATGGTTGCATGTGCCCACTCGGCTCAGTCCTCTTCTGTACCAGCTCAGCCACGAATAGATGAGATGAAGCAGAGCGAGATATAAATACAAGGTGTATTTCAAGTTACTGTAGATACATCTGTCAACGTGTGAATTGAAGTGAATTATGGAGGTGTCATTTATTGGCAGGAGTGAGTGACAGTAATTAGCATGACTATCAAAAGCCAAAAAATCTGCTGAAAGATATTCTGTCTGTCTGTCTGTCACAGCCCACCACATACTGCACCCCTCTGCATCAAACTCAAAACCATTTTATTATAGTGCAGTAACTGCTTATTGTGGTTTAGTCATTTATTTACTGTATATGAAAAATAACTGCAGGTGTAAAACAATGTCATGGTTAATGTGGGTCACCTTTGTTTTTACTATATATAGCTACAAAAAGTGGGAAAACATGTCCCGAACATGTTAGTGATAACAGGCTACGAAGAAAAAAGAAGGGGAGCCGTCGAATGCAGAAAAGTGATAGAATGTTTTATGCTAAATGTGCACAAATACAGGCACTCAATAACTTGAAGAACACACAAAGGGTGTGAATCAGCAGCTGCTCTGAAGCCTTTTGTAAATAATAAATGAAAAAGACATTGTCTCACTTTTTTTGCATTTGACAGCTCATGTCCTTTTTCCTTTGTTTTTCCTCTATATCATCCCACTACCACTGGTGGAATGTAACTAAGTGCATTCTCTCAAGTACTCTACTTTAGTACTATTTTGATATACTTGTACTTAACTTGAGCAACTATTACATTAAAATGCTCTTACATGTATTCGTTAGTGTATTCTACTACACTTTGAAAGGAGCCGTTCTGCATAATGAGTACTTTTATTTGTGATACATTTTGCTGATTATACGTCTGTACCTTATTAATTCAGGTGTTTTACTTGTAACGGAGTATTTTTAGTCTATGGTATTTCTACTTTTACTTCTACTTTACTTTTCCTTCCACTACTACATTTAATAATAATAGGTCTATATGTTTGATGGTATGGAATATGTAGTTTTTAGTTCCCAGTTTTACAGTTTATTTACTGCCATACAGAGACTTGAAAACAGCAATTTCCAACGAAGCTTCACAGCAGCTCTAGTTTTAAATGACACAGAACACAGCAGTAATTGTCAAATGCTAAAGGTTAGGATATATTTAACCTTATTTGTAAACAAACATGTGTCCAGACTAAACTGGCACAATGATCTGGAGCATATGATGTAAGAGCAGAGAAGCTCTGAGCCCCGAGATCACTCACTGAAGAACACTTAACCGATCAGCTCTTAATCCCTCGCCTCATGACATGGACTTAAGTAATAGAGGGACAATACTGAGACAGTATCTGACAAAGAAACTGAACAAATATTAATGTGACATGAAAAAACATGTCTGAGGGTGGTCAAACATTAAAGACACACTCCATGATTTTTGTCTCAGCATCCAGTTTTTCTACATACTATGACTCTTTTTTCATGGAATGTTACGTCATACTATACTATCACTTTTTCATGAAATTTTTCTATATACTATACTATGATTTTTTTTATTTTTTCGATATACTATACTATGACTTTTTTATTTTTCGACATACTGTTTTTTTGTTATTTTTCGACATACTATACTATGATTTTTTTATTTTTCGACATACTATACTATGATTTTTTTATTTTTCGACATACTATACTATGATTTTTTTATTTTTTCGACATACTATACTATGATTTTTTTATTTTTCGACATACTATACTATGATTTTTTTTATTTTTTCGACATACTATACTATGATTTTTTTATTTTTCGACATACTGTACTATGACTTTTTTATTTTTCGACATACTATACTATGATTTTTTAATTTTTTCGACATACTATGATTTTTTTATTTTTTCGACATAATATACAACGACTTTTTTATTTTTCAACATACTATACTATGATTTTTTTTTATTTTTTCGACATACTATACTATGATTTTTTTATTTTTCGACATACTGTACTATGACTTTTTTATTTTTCGACATACTATACTATGATTTTTTTATTTTTCGACATACTGTACTATGACTTTTTTATTTTTCGACATACTATACTTTGATTTTTTTATTTTTCGACATACTATACTATGACTTTTTTATTTTTCGACATACTGTACTATGACTTTTTTATTTTTCGACATACTATACTATGATTTTTTTTATTTTTTCGACATACTATACTATGATTTTTTTATTTTTCGACATACTATACTATGATTTTTTTTATTTTTTCGACATACTATACAATGACTTTTTTATTTTTCGACATACTATACTATGATTTTTTTTATTTTTCGACATACTATACTATGATTTTTTTATTTTTCGACATACTATACTATGACTTTTTTTATGAAATTCTACGACATACTATACTTTGAATATATAAAATGAATTTCTTTGACATGATATACTATGATTTTTTCTCATGAAAATTTCATGAAATTTTTCGACAAACTGTACTATGACTTTTTTCATGAAATTTTTCGACATACTATAATATGACTTTTTTTTCGACATACTATACTATGACTTTTTTTGTCATAGTGTAGTATGTTGAAAAAAATGCAAAAAAATCATAGTATAGTTTGTTGAATTTTTTTTTAAAAAGTCATCGTGTAGTATGTAAAAAAAACCCCCCACAAAAAAGTCACTGTATAGTATGTCAAAGAAATCATAGTATTGTATTTTGAAAAAAATGCAAAAAAGTCGTAGTATAGTATGTCAAACAAATTAAAAAAAAGTCATAGTATAATATGTTGAAATAAAATCCAGGAAAGTCATATATAGTATGTCGGAAAAAAAGTCAGAGTATGTTGGGAAAATGTTACATTATAGTCTGTTGAAAAAAAAATGGAAAAAAGGCATAGTATAGTATATTGAAAAAGGTATTAAAAAGGTATGTCAAAAAATATCCAAAAAAGTCATAGTATAATATGTCGAAATAAAACCAGAAAAGTCAATTAATGTCGAAAAAAAGTCATAGTATCGTTTGTCAAAAAAAATCATAATATAGTGTGTTGCAAAAAAGTCATAGTATAGTATTTTGTAAAAAGTCATAGTATAGTATGTTGAAAAAAATACAAAAAAGAAAGTATTTCAACATACCATAGTGTGTTGAAAGATGTTTTAAAAATCCATAGTATAGTTTGTCGAAAACAGTCATAAAAAAAAAATCATAGTATTTTATGTCAAAAAAAGTAAAAAAAAAAAAAAAAAAAAGTCATAGTCTAGTATTTTGAAAAAAGTCACAAAAACAGTTATTGTATACTTTGTGAAAAAAGTTAAAAAGTAAAAAAAAAAAAAAGCCAGGGTATAGTATGTTGAAAAAAGTCATAAAATGTCATAGTATAGTACTAGTATAGTAGTAATATAAAATTGTCATAGTATATCATAATCCAAACGATTCTGAGATAATATGTACTTTCAGTATTTAAAAAATAAAGCCACATATCAATAAATTTCTGGTTGTTTAGGCCCACCATGGTAATTACTAATTTGAGCTAAAAGTTCAACTTTTTTCTATCTTGATGCCAGCAATTTCATAAAAATATTGAGCTAATTACTGAGTCATAAGGGCATTCAGAATGCATGACATGGTAGTTTTTTGTTTTTCATCAAGTTACAGACAAATTATGGGTGATCATTAGTTTATTTACTTATTTTTCAAAATGTTCCCACACTGATTAGTTGCAATTTCATTTTAGTTGTGGACAAATTACCTGGTATTTTTTTTTTTTCTGGCCTGTAGTTTACAGTGTCACCTCATGTCTTTAGTCCTTGTATCACTACCACCCCCCCCACTGATGCAGATTCTGTATCTCCTACAGAGATGAAGGATTATACAGTGTCATATGGGTAATTAAAGTGTCAGAGGGCTTCCCCATCCTCTGTGGACCCCTGACATAACCATCAGGCAGCCTGTAAGCTGTTTCCAACCCACACATGAAATCCATACTGCAAACGCTCCCACACAGCTGACACCGTGACCAACATCATATTAGTCCTCCACCGTCAGCGTTTTCACACTCCAGACCAAACATCCCACTCACAAAAATATCAGAGAAATTTGGGACATCATTTTTTTTTTATATATTTAGATAATTTTAGATTATACAATCGTATTATTTTTATTTTTTATCATATGTCTTTTTACCGAAGTGTTTTGCTTATATGGCTGTTTTGGTTTTCTTCAGTCTTTTGTTGCAGATACAGTATTCTTGTGTGAACTGAAGTAATTATTTAAACAATCTTCTTTGTTAATGTGTGTCTAGTTTCTGAATGTTTCTCAATCTCCATGACAAATGAAGTTGAAGTTTTACATGTGCACATTGCATAAGTGAGACACTGGTTGTGAGAGAAGAAGCACAGCAGCAGGGTCTGAGGATTATTACCACATGATGTGAGACCTCTGCACTCCGAGGCTGTGTCAAAGCCTAACAGGGTTAAAAGTTGTGTAAGTGATGACTGAGAAATCGCGACAGCTTTAACCTGGCCACGATCTAAATACCAGTAATCCATCAGATTATGATTTCGACCACTAAACTAAACTCTCTGTCTGCATGCAAAGTTAAAGAAGCATCTGTTAAGACAGATTCTGTCCTAATATCTATCCACCAACTTCCTCCATGTTTAGCAAAGCTGTAATCTAAAGCTTTTTTTTAATTCAATAGATATAAACAGCCTTTTTCAAAATCTGGCACAGAGGGATTGTTTGAATTTTATATATTGTTTAACACAAATTAATTTTGTTCTGACTTTCCACTACAGATTAAAAAAGAAAAGAAAAAAGAAAGCAAATTAACCTGTTATATGTGTCGGACTATGTTGGCAAACACATTTTTTATTTTTTTTTCCATCATCATTTGCTCACAAAATGTCGTCAAAATCCATTCAGAGAAAAAGCTTATGTAACAAATCAGATATTTTAGTTTCTGCCACTGTCATGTAAGTGTCTGCACATTGTAAATATCACTTTTGCTTTGTTTATTTGCAGCACCAACTATATGAGCAACTGGGCCTGTAATTTGAACCTAAACTGCATCTTTTCTGAGTCTGCTGAACACTTCACACCTCACTACTTCCTCAAGAAATTGCCAAAGACAACTTTTTAAAAATCTATTTCTGCCCTTCCTACATTTTTCTGTCTTTCATTTTCATTGTTCTACCATTCTCTAAGTTTGCTTTTGTGTCAGGAATGCTATAAACACAAACTTTACAGCAGAAGAAGTGTTTCGGCGCTGTTATAATTTTAAGATGGTGAAATGCTGTTTGTTGCCTTTGAAAATGCAACTAAAAGAGAGACATAGAGCAGCACTGTGAAATAAAATCTTAAATGAGACATTTATGCAGAGATACAGACAATTAGAGGTTACTTCAATACTACAAATAGAGAACAGACACAGAATCTTCACCGCTGTACAAAAAGTTACAGCCTAAAGTCACTAAAAGTTACAGAAAATATTTTTTTGTCACGATTTTTGTCCACCCAAAGTTACAGAGTAGCCTTACTTTACCTCACTGGGTATAATATTTTTTATAAATATTTTGTACATATGGGGTACCAAAGAAATACTCAGAAAACATATAAACCTATATATATAATGTTTGAAAAAAATACAGAAACATTAATATTATATCAATAATATGTACTCCATATTTAAAAACGTTTTACATTGCAATTACCTACATTTTTATTTCGTAAATATGTCATAATCTAAAAATAAGTGACAATATAAATAGTAGTCGACCACTGTTACCTCGTTGTTCCTGCCTTGTTACTCAGTGGTAATACTACTTTACCTTATAATTATTAAATGAAAAGGTATACTTAGTAATTTCAAAAATACTTCCAATGTAATTTACATCCAAGTCCCTCTCAAAAACAAAGTATAATAAGCATATTATGGATACCCAGTATACACTAAATAATGCACAGTCATTGTGGGCTGTAATCTAGATGTTTACCTTTCACTGTGCCGTGACGCTACAGAGACAGACTAAGTGTTTGTAAGAAGCTTTATTTTGATGTCACATGTATGTGCATCTCACAGAAGTCATAAGTCTATGACGCTGGGTGTTGTCCTAATTTGCAGTATTAGTGTTGCCCTGTTTCCCTTAAGCCCCATGTCAACATACATCACATGCACCAACCATGAAAATAAGGTGAGACCCTTAACAGCTTGGAACAACACTTTTTTTAAAATCTCAGACGACGTTTGTTGTTGTGATAATATACAAGTTATCAGTCTATAGTAATAATTCCCCCACTACATGAGTTATATCATTATTGCTCTAATTAGTCTTCATGCACTGAACACATTACGACATTTAACTTGTAGCAACAGCTTTAGGACGCTATTTTTATGTTTGTTTGTTTGTTTGTTTGTTTCATAATCAGAATAACCTTTTTTATTTAGTATTTGGATTTTATTGACCCAACAGAAAGTTTACAGGGTTCAGATCTTGTCCTTAAGAGTTCATTGTATTTTTGTGCATCCAGCTGTTTTTTGTCTGCTCTGTGGTCGACCAAACTGAAACATGCCAGAACATTTTTAGCAAATTCCTTTTCAATGGGAAAAATGTTCAAAAATCACTGATTAAAATGTCAAAATTATTTAGATTATTCTTTCTAAGAGTTTAAGTTTAATAATTGCCACGGTGCTGCTACAAAATAAATCTGCATTTCAGGATCTTTTAGTTTTTGTTTTAACATCAACACATAAATCAACATTGCTGTGGTGGTTTGTGGGAGCTGCTGTAAGTTTGTGGGCTTTTTCCTGTCTCTCTAAGTTATGTGAGAAAATGGTTTATGTATTTGTTTTTCTTGGCTCACAGTTTTAGATTATAATTGTTGTTCTTCTATTATTATAGCTGGTATCATGCTGGTAACAGCATTTTAATCAATATTAGATTTTTTAAAAATGAACTTGCCGTAAAGATATTCTCTTACAGAGGCTCTTACTGTCACATTAGACACTTTTTATGTGTGGGACAGATTTTATGGAATAAGAAGAAGAAGAAGAAGAAGAAGAAGAAGAAGAAGAAGAAGAAGAAGAAGAAGAAGAAGAAGAAAATTAGTTTTATTTTGCACTTTTCAATAAGCAAAAATAAATAAAGGTAAAATATATTTTAGAAAAATAGTGATGTGTCTCCAAATACCAAACTCCATTGATTAAGTGCGGATGGATTGTCTGGGAGTTGTGTCCCTCCTGTGGTGAATGTACCAAAATGCAGCCTAGTTAATCTCTGGTCCCTAACTGGTCACACAGGCCTCCTCACCGGGCTGCTATATGTCAGCAGAGCTTTCCACCTACAACAGGTGTATGTAGCACACTGCAGCACAAGACATTTTGTTAAGAAGATGCTACTAATGAGCAACAAGAAAAGGTGTGTGATGTTTCACAAAAGCAAAGGTCAACTGGGATCATCCTCAACCTCAGATTGCCACCACACCACAGTGCAGACACACACTCACACCTGTCCCCTCTCGCACAGTGACACGTAGTCCAACGTCCCAGCACCCCCACTTATCAAGAACACCTGGCTGGTTCTCATGAAAGCCTCCAATCACAACCCAGAGAAGCTGCAGCGGCCGCAGCCGGGTTGCCATGTGGCGACCGTCAGAGACAGAGCAGAGGTGACACGACTCTCCGTTCAAAGTCAAACAGCCACAAAGTCTTCTGGGCTTTCCTTCGTTTGCTTTCTTTGCCTGCCTGCCTCTCTGTCAGTCGAATCATTTGAATCATGCTGATCACTCTGTGTTTCTCCCTCCTGGTGTCATCTGTCGTTGCCACAGATAAAGGTAAATTGATTTAAGTATAACTGTGTCTTCTTGGTTTTATGCTACAGTTCTTCTCTCTGCTCTCAAGGCGGAACATCAAACATGTCTCAAAGTGTTGCAACTCTGCTAATATACAGTTTTTAGACTATGTTTGGTCGAGCTTTCACCACTTTGACTTGCCATGAAATTTTGTATAATTGAGAACATTTGGATATTATAATAATAATATATTATAATAATAATAATAATAATAATAATAATAGTCCCTGGAGGATGAATCCTAATCATGTTGGTGATCCCCTGCCTTTACGCCTCGTGCCTCTGAGGTTGACATTTTTTTTTTTTTTGTGAAATGTCTCGACAACTGTTGCATGGGTTGCCATGAAATATGGCACAGACATTCATGGTCCCCAGAGGATGAACACTACTGACTTTGGTGATGCCCTGACTAGAAAAGTTTTAACTTATCTGAAAATATCTCAACACCTTGATGGATATCAAGTATGTATTGTAAATATTCACAGATCCCAGACGATGAATTCTACTTTGGTGATCCCCGGCCTTTACCTCTATGAGGTTGATGTTTGTGGTTTTGAATGACAGATCATTGGATAGATTGTCATGAAATTTGGTACAGATATTCATCCCCCTCAGGATGAATTATAATAACTTTGGTGATCATCATGTTAATATTGTTATTTGTCCAATACTTTGGTTTATGATCAAATACCTGCAAAGCTAATGACATTTAGCCTCAGCTGTACTTTGTGGCAATACGATACGTATCATGATACTTTGGTTGCAATTCAATGCATTGGGATATATTGCGATAATGTAAGCAAGGCGATCTATTGCGATTTTTTAAATCTAATTTTAGGAAAACTGCCATAGTATAAAGAACACACCACCATATGCATAAAATCGAAGTAAAAAAAGTTAACTTTTTTATGCAATCAGACCAGTGAGATCTGCATTTTTCACAGTTCCTCAAACATCCAACATCATAGCACTACTTTGAGAGGGCACATCTTTGCTAAATAAAGTATTGACTGTGTGAATCTTTGCATGCAAACTATTCATTAAAAATCTATAGTGTTTTTGAGAATCAATACAGTATCACAAAATATAATATCGCGATACTCAATATTTTCTTACACCCCTACTAATTAGCAAACGTTAGCATGCAAACATGCTAAAGTAAAACGGTGAGCGTTGCTCAACTTCTAAACTTCAACATGTTAGTGGTTTTCATTGTGAGGATGTCATGCCAACATGAGCATTCAGCCCACAGCTGCATCTATATAAGTACAGCATCATAAAGCTGCTATAGCGTGGCTCTAGACTCTCAGTATTGTTGAAACGAAAAAATGTGCAAAGAATGTTGAATTGTGCATCTTGTGTCTTTCTGTCTCAGACAGCCTTCCCACACTGACTGACACCAAAGCTGCTGAGGCCTTCATCGACTCTGCTGAAGTGGTGGTCATCGGATTCTTGGAGGTCAGACATGAAAATTGCATAGCCTATAGAAAAAAAAAGAAGTCTCAACCATGGGCTCAAATCAGACATCTTTTACACACGAGCCAGCTGGGGTTGTTTTATGGCTTTGTTTATTATGCTACCATGCATGCGGCGAACCAGACATGATCAGACAAATTAACTGAGATTGAGACTGTGAGAGGTCCAAAAATACAGCATTTGTTTGCAGTCTGGTGATGCGGCTGTCACGAATAGATTTCGAAGAAGAATATATTTCCTGTGGCCACACCTTTGGCAGCCCTGGTGCTGTGAGGACCGAGAGTGGCTGGCTATCCCACAGAGACGAGCCCTTTGGCCAGACTCTGTGTGCGGGGGAAGATGGCAGGCCACTTGACAGGAAATTCATACGTATCTGAAGTCTTGTGGGATTGGCTTCACTGACCCTCTCATAAACAAAAGCAGGGAGAAGGTTCACGAGAAGAGGGAAGAGAGAGAGCACATGAGGATAAGGCATAGTTGGACCATGATGCTGCAGGCAAAAAGAGACCAAAATATTGGTGCTGTGACTCACTGGGAATGAACACATATTACAGGCTGCAAAATGATAAAACGGACTGCCAGAGCTCATGCAACACTGTCTCAGAAATAGACATGATTCACCTTCCTTTGAGTCTGCCTCCATTTCCGACTCTCTCCCTGTCCTCTTCAAATTTACATTTCCTTGGAGGAAAAAAGAATAACAAGAGAGTTGGTGTGTCCTATACTGGTGGTCTAAAAGTCATTTTAAAGAGGAAATAATACATCCCAACTAAACCACTCAAGTAGTTGGTGAAGAATAAAAAACGTGACTATATTTTTTAAGTATTGATGATATAACATTTAAAGGTTAATGATAAATGTCCTGTGGTTTTAAAGTAACATATTAAATTTATAATGTAACATACTCATTTTCCACATGTAAACAGTAATAATATATTTAGTGGACACAGTAGTCTACATTAAGACTTGTATGGGCTAATATGAGCTAATACATTATTAACATTTAACTTAAAGTTAAATGTTTTTACACCTTCTTTAAGTAAATGCACTGGAGTTTAAAAAAAAAATCTTCATTACAAGTATATTTCTTGCATTCAAAATGTTACTTAAGTAAATGTATATAAGTAGCCTTATCATCAAAATTGACTTTTGTTATATATATATATATATATATCTATATTTATATATATATATTATGTAATTGGATTATTATTATTGACGCATTAACATGTAGGCAGTGAGTTAATGTCATACCTGTCTGGACTTTAACTACTTTATACACTGCTGGGTACTTTTGATGTAAAGTAATACATCCTATTTATAAATTCATTCATTATTTTGTATATGAAATCTTAATTTTTAAATGAAATTATATTCTAGAGTTGTCAGATTAATGTAGTGGTGTAAAAAGTACAACATTTCCCTCTGAAATGTGTCACTCCCTAATATGGATTAAGGCATATGTTTCCCTCTTTTAGCATTTTAAATTTGCCATTTTTTTGCCAAAGCAGGTTGCACAAGAATTACAATATAATATAATATAATATAATATAACATAATATAATATAATATAATATAATATAATATAATATAATATAATATAATATAATATAATATAATATAATATAATATGATATAATATAATATAATATAACATAATATAATATAATATAATATAATATAATATAATGTAATATAATATAATATAATATAAATATAACATAATATAATGTAAAATAATCCACATGTGTTAAGTAAAAAGACAGAAATGTTAAAAATTACAACACAGTAGGCAAGAATAAAAGAAAATAATTGTGGAAAAAATCAATGAAAAAAAGTAAAATAATGTGCATGAAAAGATGAGATGTAACTGTCTTTCCCTGTTGTGTCTCAGGGAGAGGAGAGTCACGGCTATCAGGAACTCGTTGCAGCTGCAAAGCGAGTTGACTCGGTCCCTGTAGCCGTCTGCACTGACAAAGAGGTGTGGACGGCCTACAGCCTCTCCTCAGACACCATCACCCTCTTCAGAAAGGTATTCTGCACCACGAGGCATCTTTTTCAACAATAAATGTGATGTCAGTTTTATGACAAAGATGATGTCATGTGATCCAGGCAGATAACCACCAGGAGAACCTCGTCATAGCCGAGGCCAAGAAGGTAGAAACTGACGGTCTTGTGAACTTCATCACCATCAACGAGGTCCGATTCATCACAGAGTACAACCAAGTGGTAGGACCAACTCATGCCCTCATCTCTCTCATATGTTAAATGTTTTTCTGGAGCTAACAGCCTGGCTCTGTCTGTCAAACTGTTATTTACTTCCTGACATTTATCCCCTAAAGCTTTACTCCTTTCATCTTAAAATATATAGTTTCATTAAAGACAAATGCAAAATTTTAAAGAAATAAAAAGCAAAAAAAAACACACTTTTTATAACATTCTCCACTATATCCACTCTTCCATCACTCCATCATCAATTTCTGACCACAGTGGTGGAAGGAGCATTCAGATCTTTTTGTAAACGTATAATACTGTAGAAATACTCTGTTACAAGTAAAAGTCCTGCATTCATTAAAAGTACAGAAGTATTAGCATGAAATGTACAAGTAGTAAAAGTTGTAGAAGTAAAAATACTCAGTAGGCAGCAGTATGTCCCCTTCAGTGTTGTATTACCTTATTATATATCATATTGTCAGATTATTATTCCTGATGTATCACTATGCAAGCAGCATTTTAATCTTGTAACTTGCCAAAGTTTGTTATTTTAAATAGTTTATATACATCTGCGTAGTTATTTCTTGACAATGTATAATTTTAAGTTTTTAAAGTCCCAGGTTTAATCTGAAAAGTAACTACAGTAGTGACCGTCACATACATTTAGTGGAGTAAAAAGTACAATATTTCCCTCTAAAATGTAGTGGAGTAGAATAATAGAGTTGCATAAAATGGTAATATTCAGGTATACAAGTACCGCAAAATTGTACTTAAGTACAGTACTTGAGTAAATGTACATACTTACTCTCTACCACAGAGTATTCAAAGAATATAAACATATCCAATGAATATCAGCTCAACAAGTAAACAACACAAAGACTATCTGTGCGTTCCAATACCCCAGACTACCACACTATTTAGTATGCCAGAAAAAGATTTAGTATTTTCCAATACATAGTATGCCAAATGCAGCATGCCAAAAAATACCAGGATGTCCTACAGCATCCGGTCACATTTTGCAGTATGCAAGCCAACATGCTTTTTTGGCTATTCTGACCCACAATCCTCTGCGCAGCGGATATCTGAGCAAGAGGGTCAAAGTTCAAGGTGCGGTGCTATGAGGAAGTAGTATGTCCGAGTTGTATGCATACTGCATGCAACAGTATGTACTTTGTAAGAGCAGCTGCAGTATGTACTAAAAGTGAAATGAAGAAGTATGCGATGTAGCTGTTATTTGAAAATAACCTGCCTGTCACTGTTAGAGCTCGTCAGGCGAGAGGCCTCTGAAAAAAGAGATCACGGGTGGCCAGTGGGAACACAACTTCTCCCATCTTAACCCTCTTCTTTGTGTATATGCCGTTTTCTCTCTCCTCAGACTGCAGTGGGCCTGTTCAATTCAGAGGTGAAGACACACCTCCTGCTCTTTGCCAACAGGGGGAGTAAAGAATACACCGAGCTGAAGGAGCGACTGGGAGCTCTGGCCCCTGAGTTCACAGGCAAGGTGAGAATATTTAACTTACTTCTCCTACATAACAATAGAAGCTACATTTCTGTGGTTACTTGATGTAATCTATAAAATACTGTGTTCCAGTTCTTGTTTGTGCTGATTAATGGAGCCGTGAAGTCCAACGCCCGGTCACTGGGCTACTTTGGCCTCAAGTCTCAGGACCTCCCACGAGTTGGCATTTATGACGGTGCCTCTGACATGAAGTGGCTCCTGCCTGAGGGAGAGATCTCTACTGAGCGAGTACAGGAGTTCTGCCAGTCCTTCCTACGAGGGGAACTGAAGGTGAGCGGCCGTTATGGCTCACCTAAAATTAGCCGCTGCTGATGGTTGGATGCAGTGGCGGACTCAGGCTGTCTGAGAGGCAGGGGCGGAAAAAATAAAAAGGTCACCAGCTGCACGCGGTGGGGCATCAGCGTGCAGAAAGTTTTCTAGCATATAGGGCAGCCTACAAGGCACTGCATCACGTTTTCTCTACTGGAAGGGCACGCTAGAGGGCACTTTATCATATTTTCTCTACTAGAAGGGCACCCTAGAGGGCACTTTATCATGTTTCTCCACTAGAAGGGCACACTAGAGGGCACTTTATCATATTTTCTCTACTGGAAGGGCACCTTAGAGAGCACTTTATCACGTTTTCTCTACTGGAAGGCCACCCTAGAAGGTACTTTATCAAATTTTCTCTACTGGAAGGCCACCCTAGAAGGCACTTTTTCACATTTTCTCTACTGGAAGGCCACCCTAGAGGGCACTTTATCATGTTTTCTCTACTGGAAGGGCACCCTAGAAGGCACTTTATCACGTTTTCTCTACTGGAAGGGCACCTTAGAAGGCACTTCATCATGTTTTACTTAGAGGCATCCAAGACGGCATTTTTGCTGCCGTTCATTCGAACATGGAAGCACCAAAGGTAGCTGCAACAGCTGGTTGAGATATAGATGTTGCTCATTGTACTCATTTTCTTGTAACATGCAGACTTTTGAACGATTTAAAGGGAAAAAGTAGCGCAGCAGAGTTTAGTGATTCAAAAGAAGAAAGCATGATTAAACCAAACAGGAGCCACAAAAGTGGCAGAAAGGAAAGTGGCAGTGGGTTTGGAGCACTTCTTGCTGTCACTGTGAAGAATATATGCCACACAAAAGACAGGAAACCTCACTGTGTGCACTAATTTGCTCAGTTACACCACACAGAGTGGAGCTCTGTTGTGACGCAGAGTCTGAGGTTGAACAACAAGACAGAAGGGACCAGAGTTAGTGACAGGATGTCAACAAACTGTGGCACTAAAAAAACTGAAATCAAATTATATATGTTCAAAAATAATAATAAACTAGGTTGCCAATAATCAAACAAACACAAGACTTTCAACCAGGAGACCAGTGTTTGTGTCCCAAATTGTTGTTGAGTTGTTTTGAAATTACATTTGTAACATGTTTTCTGTATTTCTGTTACGTTGTTTCCGTACATATTCTACTTAGTTTATGTACTTATTTTAACCCCAACCTTGATGTTTCTCTTAAACCTAACTAAGTGGTTTTGTTCCCTAAACCTAACTGCGGCTGTTACCTACGACGGCGTATTAGGGCCACATTGACGGGAAAAACAATCTGAGATAATTTATGACTTTATTCTCATAATATTACGACTTTTTTCTCGTAAACCTATGACTTTATTCTCGTAATATTATGACTTTATTCTCGAAATCTCAGATTAATTTTTTTTCCTCAATGTGGCCCTAATACTCTGTTGTAGTTACCCTAGTTTTCTCGCATGGCGTAAAAATGACATGCAAAAGCGGCGTACAAATGACACGCGAAAAGGCTAAAATGCATCCTTATGACACGCAGAATGTCTTTGTAATGTTGTGCTATTTACACGCCTTCCCGTGAGACCGAGTTACAGCATCCTCTATCTCTAGACCCTTCTGTTTTTTCCTTTTCTATCTCCTGTTAAATCTTTAAAATGTTATGTTCTTTTGAAACTGAATAATTTAAAATTCTTGACAGATAAAACTAGAAGTGACACAGAGCCAAAACAGATTAAAAACCGTCTCATAATGCACCAGGGTTGTTGAAGGTTAATTCCTAAATGTAGGCATTTCTTTGAGCTTTCCTCTGATAATAGTAGACCTATATCTGTGAGACGCTACATAAATACCCTTGAGGTAAACTAGTTTCATATATTCCCTCTCTGCTGTATTTCACTTATCAGATTTCTATGTTTTTCAGGAGGTGAAGCAGGCAGGAGCAGAGGCCAAAACGGAGCTCTAGGACTCTAAAACAAATGTAAATGAATTTATGTGTATTGAATAAAATACTAAATAGAGGTGTCTAATGTGAATTCTTTCTTCTGAGAAAACAGTATGGCTATGTGTTAAACTGACAAGCCCTGTAATTTATTCCCTCCAATACAAAGGAAACTAAACATTTGTGCGTGTGTGTATCATGCGTTCTCACTTATTTACCCGTGTGTGTTATGTTTTGTCTGTTTATGTGAGTGTGAGCCCGTCTGTGGTCCGGTTAGCGGACCACAAGTCAAAGAGATTTGGCAGAGTTTGTTAGTCTGTCCACTAATGTTATTGTCAGGACCACAACATACCGACCTCAGAGAGATTGACACAAAGCCGACTGCAGGAGATACTGACCAAGGCAGTAAAGTTATGATATGAATCATCCTGGATAGAAAAGCATGTAAATAAAGTGGAAAAACATCATCTGCACATGATAAAGTCACATAAAAAACGACAGTGAAGAATGCCAGGGAATCACAGAGGCAGCAATCACACAGCGGAAAGCATCAAACTCAAAATGAAAGATTTGAGTCAAAGACATATCGGCTCTAAATATGGATAAAAGAGAGAGAATTTAGCAATAAAAAACTCTATAAAAGAAAAACAGACGGGCTGTAGAGTGTAGACATCAAGAGTGAAAATGTTTGGGCTTGTCCCAGAAATATTCTCTCAAGCAAGAGGGGAATTTCAAGGCTCAGTCTGGGATCAGTATAATTAGTGGTGTTGTACTGCCAAGCGGATGCATCCGGCGGAATTGGGAAAGCCTGGCAGGTGGACGTTTCTCAGAGACCAGATGGAAATATACAGCATGTGTCGCCTGCCATCTGAGTTTGTTTACGACAGTCTTACATAATGCACTGATGGGGTCTCTGGGCCCTTTATCAATTAGTTGGTCCCATAACGACTGATTTTAAATAATAAGAACTCATGCCAGAAACAATATGATCATTAATTACTGGTAATTCAAAAATCACATTCATGTAAACTTGTTGTTTAGCCAACATTTTTACTTTGATGTTGATAAATGTGGTGTAAAACTGGTTGTTTATTAACATATTGTTTCTGTAATTCTAATAAATAAGTTAGGCTTCTTCTGGTGTCAAATCAAGTTTAATTACAGTTGCTCTAAATTTACAAAAATAAAACCCAGCCTAGATCTCTGTTTGATGTTATTTTCAACAAACTAAATATGACATTTATTTATCTTGGATCAGCTGGAAAATGCATCGTCACAAAGTTGAAAACAGGGTTGTTTTTCTGCGCTCATGAAAAGTTGACTTTTTAGAGATATGTGATTCTCACAGGACAGCGACACCTCAAACATGAGATGATTTACTAGAATATGATGCATTTTTTAACAGTATATAAAGTAGGCTAGTTAAACTGAGCAATAAAAGCAGCAACATGCACATTAAAGGTGGAGTCAGCGATTCTGGAGAAAGATTGTTGATATTTAAAGATAGGGTCGACGATACTAGCATAATTTGAAAGTAGCATCGCCTCAGGAGCTCCGTCTAAACCCACCCCCTCCCCACGGGGCTCCTTGCAAGGCAACGCCCCCCACACACATATGCAAGAGCACCGCCGCATCGTAACTACTTCACAGACACAGAGCGGAGAGAGGACCTCAACTCAACAACGCTACCTCATGACAAGTAACCGCGGCAGTGCTACTGCAGGGCTGAGTTTTCTCTTCCATTCTCCAGTAAACGTGCGGCGGCAACACGCTTTGAGTTCAGGCTGGTGCATGCCAAGGGTAGAGTACGAGCAGGGAGGCAGGGAGGCATCTGATTGGTTCTTTCCAAGCGGACCGCGAGGCAGTGATTGGAAGACGTTTTTACAGGATTACAGCAGCTACAGATGACGGCTCTTTTCCGGTCCTTTTTCAGAGCTCATAAGAAATATATTGTAAAGACCATTTCAACCAATATAACAAATAGTGTGTACTTGATAACATCGTCAACCATGCCTTTAACTCACCACCCAGATCGACCGTCCCTCTCGCTCCCACTGCCTTTCTCTTTATACATCCATGGCCTTTCCCCTGTCCTGGCTGGAATAGTGTCGGTCCGTGCCTCATTTACAGAGCCAGGGCTGTATGTGAGCACAAGATTTTTTTTCGGTGGACACTAGAGCTATGATTATGCCCCAAAAATCAATATTTTACAAGTTAAAGTCAACTAAAGTCTTTCAAATTATGCACAACAGTAGGTTACTGATTATAATACAAAGCATTCCTGCTCAACTAAAAATAAAAGGGACCAGTGAACGAACACCACAAATTACAACATGTAAGATCAAATTAAAATGATGATAACAAAATAGCTAATAACAAATCATATATCGGGCCTACCTACATAGGTCACGATGGACATTTCTCCTCATGAACTAATTGGGAGTCAAGACTGGGTTATGGTCTTTAAAGCTGAAGTAGGCGAGATTGGAGCAAATATGATTAAAAAAGGTTATTTTTATAACGCTATATCATGACAATAGTACATGAAACAGGTAACCTGACAAAAATCATGTGCCTCTGTGTACTCTGGTGCTCTTAACGGCATCTGCAAGATTTCACAGACCGGAGGAAAACAAGCAGTAGAGCTGATCTGAGTTCTGCTATCCATCTGCTGTCTATGAGAGCCGGATGTCAATCACTGGCAAACTCCGACCAAACGGTCAAACTAGATAATCACGATCAAATATGAATCAATATTATTTTACGTTAATGCCTATTTCTCGCCTCAAATGTTTTCAGAATCATCTTGTAGTGCACGGTTTAACTGTAGAATGAGAAAGTTTGTGACGCCGTCGCCATTGTGAAATCTGGTGAAGGAACGCCAAGTTCCGGTCACATGACCGGAGCACAGCCAATAGGAACGCTCTCTCAATAAAATGACCTGTGATTGATCTTTTTTAAAGCCTGAAAACAGAGCCATGAGGAGGTGCAGAAGTCTAGTTTTCTCTCAGAACACTTGAATTACAATATGCTGAAAGGTTATTATGGAATTTCTGCCCAATGATGCTAAAAATATACTGCCTACTGCCACTGTAAGTAAACATTAGCACGAACCCGACCTGATTGAAGCCCGGGGGAGTTTTGAGAAATTACAGCCTGAGCCCAATTGGGTTCGGGCAGAGAATCAAAGCTCTAGCACCGACACAGAACGGACAGCTAGTCAGGAGATATTCGCTGAATTTGAAAAAAAAAGTGTATTGGATTAGAATCGCTGACTCCACCTTTAATGCACCGGTAATATTAATTCAAAAACATGTATATTAGTAAAACACTGACAGGGACCATTTTTTCTGCACGATGAGTACTTGTACTTTTGATACATTTTGCTGATAATGCTTACATACTTTTACTTAAGTAAGGTTTTGAATGTAGGACTTTTCACAGTGTGGTGTTGCTACTTTTACTTAAATAAAAGATCTGAATACTTCTTCTTCCACCAGTGTAACGGTGTCCTTTCAGGTTGCCATGAATAATCGATTAGACAGCTGATTCAGAGTGGATCACATCCCTCCAGTTCTGAGGTCTTTACTCTGGCTTCCCGTCTGCCAAATAATTGACTTCAAATTGAATGATTCAACTGAATGATTTATGGCCAAAATACATGTCTGATCTTCTGCTATATACAGACAATTTGTTTTGTCCGACTTGATCTGACGATAATGTAATATCATCATCATTACATTATGAACCATCCAGACCTGTCAGGTCGTCTGCAGGTCTGCTTTCTGTCTCCAGAGTCAAAACTAAACGTGGAGAAGCAGCGTTCAGATTTTATGCTCCATATATCTGAAAAACTAACTCCCAGAAAACTGCAGGTGCTTTTAAATCAAGGCTGAAGACTTTTATGTTTGCTGCTGCCTATTTTATTAAATCAAATAATTAACTTCTTACACTGTAACCTTTATTCTTGAATTTAATATCTTATTCTATTTTAGCTTGTTTTTATTTCTACTCTTTAAAATGTAAAATGGTTTACAGGTTATGTATACCTTTATTCAGGGGTGTGTTTCTTGATGATCTTAATGTTTTATGTTTTATGTAAAGTGCTTTGAATTACCTTGAAATGTGTTATATAAATAAACTTGCCTTGCCTTGTCTTCCACTACTGGTTAGATTGTGAGAAGTCTTTCTTTCACGACATGTCACATGTGAAACAACTCTACTCTTCAATCTCAAACTAAACACTAAATTGGTTTATTCCCAGGTTTTCAAAATACATCAAACCTTTTTTTAATTTCATGGGATGCTGTCTGTTTATTCCTCCATAAGGTCATCCTGATGCATTTAACAGAAAATGAAAATACTGTACAATAGTTTATTAGATAGTATTAAATGAAATAAAAAAGTTATGGATATAGGAACAAGTCTCTGGTTCTGCAGGAGATCTGAAATCAGTCTGCTAAGCACAGACAGTAGATCTCTCTTCTAGGGCTTTTACATTATTTATAATGCAGCAATACACTCCCACTTTACCTAGGTTTACATTTTCTTTTATTCACATACCTTAATACAAAATCCCGCATCTAACTTTTTTTTTTTTCATTCAGTTGGTGTATTACAGCATCTTACCCTTAAGTCCTTGGCACCTTGCTGAGGTACACCTACGCTTACCTACAATACAAAATGTTCTCTCCATGTCCTGAGCATCCACACGCAGACTGAGGTAATGGTTTAAAAAGAAAGGTCTAAATGCACGCCTCTAACTGGTCATTTAAAGGTTGTTTGTTGCAACGATACGCTGTGTGAGGATCATGCAAGTGGAGCAAATTAAGCTGGCAGGACATTTACAATGAGGATTGTTTGACATTACGTGTTTGTTTAGAAGCCTGAGTACTGACTTGTTGGAGCCCTGGTCTATTGGTCTGAGGTCCAGGTCCATCTCCAGATGTGCAACTCATGGTCAGTTCCTAAACACCCTACAGATGTTCTTAAAGGACAAGAAGGAAGTGAGGAGATATGTGATGAACATGAAATAAATACATAAATGATTCTGTTGAGTCTTAGCATTTGTAAAGAAATTCATCAAATGGCAAAATGCTCTTAAAAATAACACACACACACACACACACACAAATATACGAACTGTAAAAAATTATTAAAAAAAATAAAAAATAAAAAAATAAAACTGAATAAAAGACTAACAAATACGATAGATAAGAGGCAATAAAACATTTCAAAACATTTATACAATAAAGTAAATTATTAAATACAATTTAAGTAAGGGCCATAAAAAATATCTAATCAAATACCAGGCTAAAAGAGGTTTAAAGTTTACATTTAAAGACATTTAAAAAAAAAAAAACAGTTGTTCCCAGATCCTCGGACAGGCTGTCCCAAAGGCTTGCGGCATAAAAATGAAGAGTCGCCCACACAAATGTTTTTCTCCTGCACGTTGAAACAACTAAATGACTCGTGCCCTAGAAGATGGGCCACAGGGGAAGTGCTATAAAAAATTAGAAAAAAATCAATTAAAAATCAACACAGAAACTGTTTTGTGACTTTAAAACAGGTGTAATGTGTTCTCTCTTTCAGGAAACTGCAAGATTTAGGGCCTTGCCGATAAACTCAGTATTATATTTGACATGTGAGGATACCACATCACCTAATATAGAATAAGATAAGCTGTTTATCTCTACAGTGTATAGTGTTTCTCGTATAATACGTGCGTACCTGTGCATGTAAGTCTTCCAGTTTCGGCTGGACAAACAGGAAATGTGTGCAAACCCACAACAACAGTAAATGAGAGTGAGCATTACTCATTGTCTATATCAAGTGATTTCAAAGCCAAGATGCAACAACAAAAAAGCAGAAATGCACCAGACACTGTGTTTCCTGCCAATTGTTTTCTCCTACTGAGTCTCCCCCACGCACTGAAATGCATCCACAAAAATGGACACTGGACCAGACATTGAAATTACACGGCACACGGTCCAAAACAAATCCCTGACACCAGGAATAACGCTAGACTTTATGAAACACGAAGGGACACCAAGGTCAGGCTGCAGCAGCACTGAACTTCTCACTACATGATAGATGGAGCTGTTTGGGGGCCCTCTGAGATATATATACGTGAAGTGATATGTGTACATAAACTTTTGGTTATCAACTCAGTATTTAAGCTACAATATGGTTTAGGACCAAGCTGCGAACTCCAAATACCTTTTTTTTTTTTTATCTTAACCCACAGCTGAAGCCACACTTTAACTGTACTGCACAAACAGAAAGCTGCATCCAAACCCGCATGCATAATGCTGCGCATCGAACACATATGCTGCTTATATTTAGCTGTATATCTGCTGAAATACATCAAGCGAGGCTGCGTATTGGGCCACTGGTTGGCTTTGGTAAACCGTGGCCGTGCCTGGATCTGGTCAGGAGCTGGACCAAGATGGATCTGTAAATAGTGACTGACTGCGGTTCTGGTGGGACTCTGCAACACTCTAATTAAACTCTGTCGCATAATGAGGCTCACTGCTGTTCCGTGTCACTCGATTAGTAGCTTGTGGTCGGCTCAGGCTATAGTTTGGGGTTTGTGGGGGTGGAGTGTAGCAACATAACAGCAAAGGAAGAACTGGCAAACTTCATGTTGAAGTATCAACCCTGCAAACGGGTCTCCCTGATTAAAATCTAATCACATTTGAAGGGTATTTTATAGAGATCAGTAACACCACCCGGTTTGGACTTTCAGGGGTTTGTTGTATTATTTATACTCCAGTGATGAGGGGTGTGCATTGAAAGGAATTTAAAGGGTATATACAGAATTGGTAAACACGACGAGTATAAAAATGATTCGGTTTGACCTCAGAAAATGATTGACAAGCAAATTATGGCATTTTGTTGGAGAAAATATTATAAAAAATACTGTTCAATTTACAAAAAGCCAGAGAGATCCACTATTTTAAGATGTCAATTCAGTAATTAAATTGATCATTTATCTATAGGAGTTCTTTAGAAATAAAGGAAAGAAAGGAGTGTGTATATTTGTGTGTGTGCATCTTGGAAAAGGGGAATCCCCTGAAGTTAATGTCTTTCCCCATGTTACTCTGTTTGTCTTGGATTGGCTTTAATGTCAAGTAAAGGCTGCATACATAGTTATGTATATGATTAATACTGTACAGGGCATGCACTGTACGTACAACTGAATGCCAGGAATACTTGTGGCCGTGTAAGTCTGTGTGCGGGTGAATGAGTTTTTGGACGCTGTGCCAGGGCTGCGTGGGTGTTAAGGGGAGCTTTCATGACAAGTGGAAGCGGAAACGTTGACATTTGACTCCCCAGCCAATCAGAGGGTTATCTCTGGTTCTGACAAGGGAGGTGGACTTCAGTATATATTGACCTGGAATCGGGGGAAAAGAAACAGAAGTCATCATCGAAGGAAAGCTAAGAAGAGCAAGCAACTTGTCTATAGCGTGAAACCAACTACAAGGCATCATGAAGACACTCACTCTCCTCTCCATCTGTGCTCTTCTGTCGGTGTGCTGGTCCATGGGAGGTAAGATCAAACTCCTCTCATCCTTGCTGTGATATTGACCTCTATGTGATTTGGATTAATGTAAGCACCTACAGTGCATCTATAAAAGTGTTATTTTCTGTGATCCCCAGCTATTGAACCAGAGGTTGTCGTGGACGATGCTGCCGCCGACACAGCTGCCGACCCTGCGGCTGACCCTGCGGCCGACACTGCGGCTGCTGACCCCGCCGCCTCCAGTTCATCCTCTTCCTCCTCCTCCGAATCGTCCTCCCAGTCCGACTCCAACTCTTCCTCAGACTCTTCAGCGTCCGATTCCAACTCCAGCTCCGACTCGTCCTCCTCCTCCTCCTCCTCCTCCTCCTCCTCCTCCTCTTCCTCCTCCTCCTCTTCTGAATCTTCTTCCTCTGAGTCCTCCGAGTCCTCCTCAGCATCCGACTCTTCTTCCTCTTCTTCTTCATCCTCCTCATCTTCATCAGAGTCAGCCAGTGATGAGGGTATGCAACTTTTTTGTCTCCAGAAAGAATCTTTGCATGGTTTCAGAATTACTTAAAGTTTGACTGTAAAACAAGAAAATTCAAGAGAGTTTGATTTTGTGATGTTTGTCAAAAGCAGCCGCACCCACAGCCGCAGCAGTTGAGGTGGTCATGAAGAGAGACCTGGCCGCCGTTCTCCTGAGGAGAAGAAGAGCCCCAGCTGGAGAGCTCACCCTTCTGCAGATGGAAAGGTACGGTTATTTACTCTATTTGGATAAAACTGACTCACTAAGCAACAATATACGTTGCACAGCTATTGTTTGGCTTGACCTTTGCTGCAATTCCTTGCTGCATAGTTCCTACCTAAGGTCAAATGATGGTTATACGTTAGTCTGGTGCAAAAACACAACTCAGAACTAAATCTAAGTTAATTCTAAGAGATTTTAGAGCCCTTCTAACCTCTTTTCTCTCCTCTGCAATGCAGCCTGAGAGAGGTGTGCGAGGTGAACGTCGGATGCGACGAGATGGCCGAGACTGCAGGCATCGTCGCCGCGTACGTCGCCTACTACGGACCCGTCCCCTTCTAAGATAAAGACTCCTCTTTCTTTCATCCACATGAGAACTGTTTTTTTTCCTATCATTTTGTAATAGAAAGGTCCAACAACTCCCCTGAATCCAGACAAGGAGCAGACAAACAAAAGAAAAAGAGAGATGAAAAGGGTTTTGCCCATGTTATGATGCTAGATGGAGATTTTTATTAATCCTTGCACAAGTGACCAGCTTTAATGGTACTGTATGAAAAAGGCCTCTTCCAGGCTTTCAGAGAGAGGCACATGGAAACACAAGCCTGTGAAGTATGTAGTAGTAGCCCAAACAAGATTAAATTATTCTTTACGTCTGTAGTATAATGCAATGAATGGTGCTAAAAATGCAGATGTATTGTATCTTAATGTATTGATGTTTTTATGTTGTGCTTTAGTCTTACTTTAACTAGTAGTTCTAGTAAGTAGTGGATGTAGTAATGAGGTACTGTAGTTTTAGTAGTAGTGTATTGGTAGTGGCAGTGTACAGTGTGTGTAAAATGCACATCAGTTATCTGTAATGACTGTAACCACAAATTGCCTCTGGGTTTGAAAATAATAAATTATTTTGTTTTGTGGAAATGTTGTTTTGTCCTCAATCACTAAAATGTTATAGCTGATGTAAGGAATGACATCATACGAGAAATGCAGAATTGGGTGATAATATCCTTCGGGTTCCTCTCTACGAATGACACCTTCCACATACAAGTAGTCGTGTAATGCATTGTTCATCATATTGATTATAGCTGCTTTAATGCTGGCTAAGATATATTCTGCAGATGATTAGATTCTCTTTCATACATAAACATGCAGAGTACAAACTGCATCATCATATTTGCCACTAGATGACAGTGTTGGTCAGTCAAACAGGTTTGAGCAGATTGAGTCAAATTGCAAATGTCCCCGCTGTGGGACTAATAAAAGATTATCTTATCTTAAGTGTTTTCAGTCCACAAGTCAGGATTTAATCATATTCAATTGGGATACATGAAAACACTCTGAAAGGATATAATACAATACTAATCGCATTGCCAACAGAAATTCAGTGTAAGAATTATATATATTTACCCTATATTTTACGGATTTCCCCTTTGAAAGATATATAAGTAAATTATGGTTACAGAAATCTTGCCCATGACCGGCAAGTAGGAAACTTGCATTTAGTTAAGAGGGAACATACAATTATATGGAGAGGAAGATGGAGGAAATGGTTCATCATGAAAAACAAATTTGAGTGGACGTCCTTAATAGAAGTGATTCTAATAATTCTGCACAGTGAAGCTCAAACATCCAAGTGAACTAAAAAAAAAAAAAAAAAAGCCTCATTCTTTCTGTTCTTTTCATTTCTTAAACCAGATGTTTAAGATTCAAATATTATGCCTCAATGATGACAAAGCATTTATGGGAACAGATAAGATTAACAGCGTGTAAACCTCATCAGCGGGTGTTCCCTCTGCTTAATCACTGAGATTGGTGATGTTATACAGTAGCAACGACGACACACCCTGTCTGTCACGTGCTGGGATGCCATGACGCCGAGGATGGGTGCACCATTTTATCATTAACAGAGAGAGACCACGCACTCTGGATTTTCTCTGTACACACAGAGATAGAGATAGAGAGTCCAGGAGCTGATTACACCAGCTTCTTAAGTTCAACATTAGCCCAGTTATAATAAGTGGAACCAAGTGGAGATTTACGCATCACTAAATTAGAACAGGTTGCACCACACAAACTTGTTCTGATGTGGAGATTAGAAGCTATAACTGACAGAATAACGTTACGCTAAATAGATGATTCAGTCAGAGTAAAGAGGTAAAACACATCTGACCTGACACTCTATACATTTATTAATGATGTATACTGAGAAAATCTTAAATTTACATTTCACAAAATATCACAACTACCTCAAATTACATTAACTTACAGTATGCCAATAATGTTCAATAACATAAGCGTTATTATCATAATAAAAAAATACTTCATGTTAAACTACAATCTCTGAAACATACATATTTCTCCATTTATGCATTTATAATTAAAACACAGTGATGCCTACATTCACAAAACCCCTAAAACTGTCATTTTTGGAAGTTGGTTCAGTGACTTCCTGTTTACATTTATGTATTCATTACATATCTGATTGTTTTTGATTGGACAACGCCACAGATATTGTTAGTCTTTAGAAGAAGAAGTCTTTGCTAGCTGAGACATTCATTAGGTTAGATGGTGCAACCTGGTTTAGTAAAACTAAACTAGTTTGAAAGTTTTCTGATCTTCTTTACTTTTTTTAATGCAACAATGGAAAATACTTTGTCACAAGTAAAAGTCCAAGTTCATTAGCATACATAAGTAAAAGTACATTAGTATTACCAGGAACATGTAGTTATGTAAGTTATCAAAAGTGAAAGCACTCTCCTGGGACTGATATATTATTATGCAGTATATTAGGTATCATTGTTGCCTAAGTAACATTTTACTGTCGTAACAAGGTGGCGCTGGTTTTTAGTGTTAGTAGTGTTTAGTCCAGTGGTTTCCAACCTTGGGGTCGGGGTTGGGACTGAAAGATTGAGGGATGATTAAAGGAAGAGAGGAGGGAAGAAATTGAGAAATATTGGATTATTTTACCTCTTTGGTCCCTGAACAGTTAAATGAAACCAGAAAAGTTTAGAGGGGAAATGTCTCTTTGGTGAAACTGCTAACAACTTAAAGACATCTGAAAACAAGGGGCCCCAACAAGACCCTGCTTTTTTTGTGAGAGGTCGCAAACTAACAAGGTTGGGAACAACTGGTTTAATATATAATGATGCGTCGTATTTTATAAGCATCATATTTAGTTTTATGTCAAATCTTAATCTGAAAAGTAACTATAGCTGTTAAATAAATGAAGTAAAATGTACCATATTTCCCTTTGAGATGTAGTGGAGTAGAAGTATAAAGTTGCATAAAATGGAAGTAACGCACAAGCATATTGAATTTGATGCATTTATTCCTCTATTGTTTCACACCATCAACCTTTCTGTACCAGCTATAGCACCCGTAAATTTAACACCTACAATAGCTGCAGTTACAGAATACAAGTTACTGAGCTTCCTCATTAGTGTTTTCACAGTCAACAACATTAAACTATAGCAATATAGTAGCATAGTAGATTATTTTTATAGTTGCTTTAGCCAGAGGACTTAAACACTATACTGTCCATTTAGTGAGATGTATTGTAAAGTACCTCAAAATGTACTGAATGTACATATTTACTTTGAGTGTCAGTTGATCATGTGGAAAGTGTCTCGTGGTTGTCTGTGCAGTTTGTCACAGTTGTGCGCCCTCGATATTGACATATTGATAATCCATGTCATGTTGTTTGCACAAGGTTTACTGACATGTGACAGTATAGCGGTCACCACAACAGTTTCCTGGATACTGATTGTGTTCCGCGCATACACTTAAAAAAAGGCTACAGAACAGTCATAAACGTGAACCAGCAAACTACCTGACACGCTGGAAGACAGCTCACAAAAATATTAATAATACTGATAATGATAATAATGATGTTGATAAAGTTTATGATACTTTGAGATATGGAGCACGTTTGTTGAACTGTACACTCTCAACTCTTTTTCTTTTATCATAATTGTTCACTCTCAACATGCTTTAGTCATAAAAATCTTCAGATAAAACTTATAGGAGAGCAATAAATAGTCTCTTATCATACTAATTACACAAGGTTTGGCTAATAAGGGAGGTTTAAAATGATGAGTCTAGTGGTTTCTGCCAGGTGAGTATAGAACAACGTTCAATTAGGTATCATTTTTAATCTTTTATTTTCAAATGTTCATATAGGTAATATGGAAACACAAAATACAGCTCAACATTACACATCAAAAGTTAAAAACATTTAGTTAGATGCACATTCATCTCATTTCAAACTACATATTCCTTGAATACAATTATCCGTCTCAATTACAAAATAATTTTTACACCTTAAAACGATGTGATAAGGATCTCAATGTGTCTTTTATACACAGTTAAAACAAGATTTTTTTGTTCTCTGTAAATAAATAAAGGATGGAACCTGGTAGAAATGTGGAAACATGATGAGCATTTTTCTGAATAAGTCTGTGGTTTTGTGCAGATGTGATCCTGACAGACTGTCTCTACTCTACTGTATATTAGTGCATAAAGGCTATATGGCATCCTCGGGAGTTTTCACATGTTAACAACATGGAATATAACACAACCTTTGCATTAATCTGCTCTTTCAATTCTGTTCGCTATGAACGCCAGTTATTGATTTTGTTCAGCTTTAGATTACATACACATAAATTTCATAATTTTAGTAATTTCATTAATCATAAAATAAAATGCTATATTTGAAAAATGTTAAATTGTGATTTATCCTTTTATGCTATCTATGTGGCAGTTTATTCAGCCTATTATGGCTAAAGTTAGAAACTCAAATACTAGGATAAGGATAATAATAGGATAAGTCTGGTGATATTCTATATTTTTCTTCAATTATTCCTTCATGATATAGACCTCTTCTGTTGTCCAACAAGACTAACTGTGCGTTCCAACACCCATACTACCATACTTTCATACTACTACTATTTGCATGCAAGAAAAATAATTTGTATGTCCCAACACAGAAAATGTCAAACCCAGTATGACAAAAATACCAGGATGTTCTACTACATCCTGTTGCATTTTGCAGCTGTGCTTTTCTGGCTATTCTGACCCACAATCCTCTGCGCAGCGGATATGTGAGCAAGAGGGTCAAAGTTCAAGGCACACTGTTATGACGAAGTAGTATGTCCCAATTGTATGCATACTGCATGCAACAGTAAGAGCAGCTGCAGTATGTACTTGAAGTAAAAAGAAAATGTATGTGACTTGGAACGTAGCCCTACTTTCGAATGTTGACATTTTAATATTTGCTAATTAGTAGGACGGGCAATATCACTTAAACTCAATATCACAATGAATTTTTAATTTACCTCGGTTACAATTAATAAACAATTTCTTATTGAATATACTTGTGCACAAGATTTTCTGTCGTCACAGTTGAATTCTTATTAAATCTTTGTGCTGAACAATAAAAAGAAAATCATTGATTAAGTAGTTAAGAACACTTTGAAGTATTTGCTAAAACTGGAAAATCAAACTGCTAAAAATGCATGCTAAAAACAATTAAAAACACATGTGAATCACACCGTTGCACTGGGTGACAAGTCCCTTCATCATGATGAACCTGGGCACTGCAGTTAGTTGTTAGTCGATCCCACATACACCATCCTGCTGCCGGAAATACTCACTAAAATACTATTAATCCGCAGCTGAAAATAGTCCCCAACAAATGCACACTTTCCTTCTGTTTGAGTAACGTTTGCTGTAAACTATAAAGCGCCCAGCTGTATTATTATTTTGCCTCTATAAAAATTAAACTATATGTTTTGTAGCTATTTTTAATATTTACGTCTTCAGCAGGAGCCAACTGGCTTGAGGCTGAAAGCCACGAACAGGGTAAGGAAAGTCAGAAAGTTTACTGAGAGATGGACTAACGCATTGTGCATTTTGTAATTGTGCATTTGTTGACAAATACAAAAAAAAAAAGAATATTGCCAGCTTTATCCTTTAAAGGCCACTTCAGTTAACACTATGCAGCTGAAAGTCCAACACTTTCCTGCATGTGTTATTTTCTTTGTCTGGCTCTTGATACCCAGAGAGTTGGAATTCCCTACATAACCATTTCCCATCTCACACTAAAGTAATAACATAAATATTACGGAAATTTGACAGTTTTGCCTAAATGTGTTTGGTCCTTCTGCCATGACCAGTCACACTATACAGTATGTATATATAAAATCTCAAAGCCGGGTCATATTCAGGATTTTTAGCTCTAAATTTATCTCATTTTCCACCTCCTTCTCTGCACTCATTGCATGGTTATCATACGCCTCTGTGTGGGATTTCTTGTTATTTTCTACAGATTCTTTCTCTCTGGGTTCTTGATTGTCAGCGGCAAGCTGGCAGCATTTGCAGCAGCAACAGCATTTGGCGGTAATTACACCAACCACTTTGTCCCAGGGAACCAGGGAGTGGGCCCAGAGAGGGAGGAAGTCCCAGGATCGCAGTGCTGCAGGCAGACACTCGGGTTTCCGTTTCTGCAGCACGTTGATCACCATGATGATGATCAACATGACGACCAGAGGTGCACCCACACCCACCAGTACCTGCCAGCCGCCCAGCGAGAGGCTGAAGACGAAGAGCGGCAAAACGAAGAAACAGAGGATGATGTAGACGGCAGCAAACCAGCGGTAGGAGGCGGTGATGTTCCCCAGGCCTTTGGCCAGCCGGATAGGGACGCGGGTGAAGGGGATTGGATACCACAGAAGGATGCCAGAGATGTTGAACAGGAAGTGCACGAGGGCAATCTGGAAACAACATCAACAAACTTTATTGATATGTTTCAATCATTATTTTTCTCCTCATAAAATAAAAAAAATGTTTTTAACACTTTTACCTCCACCTAATAGTTTTTATATCTCCGAGAACTCAAAAGAAATTCATAGACAACATATATTATTTCATGTGTTCACGTTTCTCTGTGTGAATTACTGACCTGTAGAGCATTAGCCAGTGTGTCTCCAGGACTAGCCATAGCCGCCAGGATGGCTGTGGTGGTTGTGCCAATATTTGAACCCAGAGACAATGGGTATGCTCTCTCTATGCTGATGACACCAATACCTATTCAAACAAATGGGACACAGATTAAAATACATGTTTTCACACCGTCTCTCTGCCTAGGAAAGTACTTGCATTTATTAGCTTCAAGTCTTGCTAAAAAAAAGGGATAAAAACATGTTTGTACATGTTTGCACATTTTATGCCTAAGATGTCTCAAAGCGAGAAGAACAAGATACATAAACATGAAGAAAAGCAGAATCAGTCTATTTAGGGGCATTTCAAGTACAAAATGTAAATACAAATGAATGAATGGCATGATGAAATGAAGATTAAAATGAAAAAAACAGAGATGAATGAAATGGGTGGATGGAAGGATGGATGAATGATTGACCTCACCAACAAGTGGAGTAATAGCAGAAGTGAAAACCGAGCTGCTCTGCACAATGAAGGTCATTCCAGCTCCGACAAAAATGGCAATGTAACCTGTGACCCAGCCGAATGGAAAAGGGAAATCTGCACACACAAACAGACACACAACACTCATGTACTACTCACCACCGCAATCACACTCAAATCATTGCACTTGAAGTGTGCAGTGCTGCTCACCGGTGTTGAGGATCTTCTTGATGACTCCGGCCACCTGTCCTTTCAGCATGGAGTTGAGCAGCTTGACGATCAGGATCAGGCAGGAGCAGAGCACCAGCAGAGACAGAGCCAGCAGGATCAGACCCACGGCCAGGTCAGGCAGACTCACATTCACAAAGAGATGCTTACCTGTGTGTGGACACACAGAAACACACACATGAACATTCTGCAGAAATGACACGATATGGATACAATTTGATGATGGCTTGTATCCTTCTTGTTTTAAAAGGTACAGTGTGTAGGATTTGGTGGTATCTAGGGGTGTGGTTTCAGATTGCAACCAACTGATTACCCCTGCACTCACTCCTCCCTTTCCAAGACTGTGGTAACGTGAGCTGCCGAGTGCAAAACTTCCTTATAATAACACTACTTTAGGAGCAATGGTTTTGCACTCGGCAGCTCACGTTAGTTTCACAAGCGAGTCGGAGAACTACAGTGGCCTTCAGGTAATGTAAAAAAAAAAGAAGCTCTCTATGTAGATATGAAAGGCTCATTCTAAGTTAACGAAAACACAACGATTATAGTTTCAGGTGATTACTATCACTAATGAAAACATAGTTATGAATGTTATATTCCATTTCTGCTAATAGATGTCCCGAAATGTTACACACTGTTCCTTTAAAGCTGCATTAATGATTTTTTTTCTGGCCACTTGAGGGCAGAAGAACTCTACAACAACCTGGAAAACACAAATTCATGTATAGTATCACTTGATAAAGTTGTTTTGATTGATGTGTTGCTAGATGCTCCTCACTTTTTGCTCGAAAAAGCCGTCTTCTGCTGTTGAAAATCGGGTCAATAAACCCAAAACATTGAACTAAAAGAGACTAAAAAGCTCCATCAAGGCAAAGATGATGTTACAGTCCCTGCATAGTTAAGCTGCTTGATTAGTTTAAACACTTTTGCCATGCTTTGTGAAATGGCATTTAAATTTATCTTATTTATTACTTAATCTATCCATCTGTCTATCTATCTATTCACCCATCAATCTATCTACTATATGTGGCCATGTACATCATGGTGAGAAGAATGTACAGATTACAGTTTTTGCATTGTTACACACACAAAAAAAAGACTATAAATACTATTAAAACTGGTCTTACATTTATGGACATTGTATGTTTCAGAAATGTTCTTCAGTGTGGAGGTGTAGTTGCCATCGACCCAGCAGAGAGACGGAGACGTGCAGTTCTCTGGACCAGGAACTGTGACGTTCATTAAGGTCTGAAACACAACATCAGTTTGACAATAAAGATTTTAATCTTCTCGATGTTTTTGAATATTTGGTACGTAGCCGACATGTTTTTGGTCTTACTGTGTTGGTGAAGGTTTGGCACCATTTCTTGACGAGGCTCTTATTCCTGGCTTCTGGGTCTCCGGTGGCAATCCCACTAATGACAGACTCATCCAACTAAATCGGAGAGAAAGGACAGAAGGTGCAGAAATGTAAAACCATGACAAAAGATATAATATAGTATCTTATACTATTCAAACACAAGATATATGTCTAATACTGCTTCATGGTTCACAATTCAACCAATTCACCATTTTGAGCTAGAAGAAGCTACTATGGAAGTTCAGCAGTGGCCTGTATAGATAACACCAACAATTGCGCAATAGCTTCTGTATCAGCCCGACTACTGTAACACTATATTCACCAGTCTGACAACCAGTTAACCAGTTAATCACACTAAAATGACACTCGTTGGTGACAGGTTCAACAGACTTAACCCTGTAGCTAAATGAGTGCTGTTCTGTGCTTTTTATACTTGCTGGACATTAGTGAGGCAAACTCCAGCCTTCTTTTTTGTCTTTGGTTCAGTGCAATGCTTTCTTCCACCAATGTATGGCTAAACTGGGTATCACAGTACTGTCTTTACAGATGGGTAACATGTGCATTAAACACAGTGTTGCATGAAGCAGTTCTTCTGGATTATGTTAAATTTTGTAGGCGGTTCTGATCTTTTGCATAACGTATAATATAATTTGCATCTTGCATTTTTGATCTGCAAGTGAAAGGTTAGAGGTTTGTTCTGGGCATAAAATGAGATGTAACCAGATGTTGCCAACTGAGGTCAGCTAAATTTCAAATGGTGTTAAGATAAAGTCTTTCAGATATTTGTAGCAACAATCACATCTAATAGAGACAGAGCGCAACGCGTCATACTCTAACCCTCTAAACAATTGGTGCCACAATATGCAACCAAGGGCTGAAACACTAACAACATGCCCGTAGCTAGCTAAAAACATCAGATTTCAGCATGTCAAAGGACTTTTTTTTTGGTACCTTGTGGAGTTTTTTTATAAACAAAGTAACAAAAGTAATTTTCTTCCTCATAAAACAATTGCAAAGCTGATTTGTAATATTTTAAATCCACGTCTCATTTCTAGCAGTTCTTCCTCCCTGCCATCGATGGCGCATTGCTGTGTTTCTTTACCACCAACAACTGTCGCAGAATAATGTGAAACCAGACAGGATGACGTGTGCGTCTTTGTGTGCGTGCAAAATACAACCTAAATAGTACATTGCTCTGTAGTGCTGCTAGTGCTCAATATCTCCACAGGGTAGCTTTAATGTCCTAATAACAAACATTTTCTTCAGATTTGAACAATAAAGGTAGTTTGCACAAGTAACATCATCACAAATGACATTTTACCTGTATAATTGACTCAGTGAGGATATCAGTGATCACATTTAACAGGTCTGGGGCCTCTCCACTCTGAATTTGGAAAGAGTCGATGATGAGCTTGGTGACCTCATACAAATAACCGGTGGCGACCTCCAGAGGCAGCAGCACCAGCACAGAGAGCCAGTTGAAGAAGTCGTGCACTGTGGCCCCTGCAAAAGCCCTGGGTACATTGTGAAAGAAGATAGATAAATGCAAAGTAAAAATGACCGTTGTTCTTTCTAATGGGAGCTACATCATTTTGCTAAGTCGTCTAGTAAGTTAACTGGTAAATAAATCTATTCATACAGTATTAATTAGTAATCAGTTTCAGATAAACTTGAGGATCATACATTATAGGTTAAATATGCAATATGTGTAAGTTTTAGGAAGGATTTCATTTTGTACATTAGATATTGAAGATTTAATGGGTTGTAAATGTATCCTGACCTATTGCCACGAGCCTAAAAGAGGTCTGTTTCCTTAGTTCATCAAAAGCTGACATTTTGGATATGTACATGTTTTTCACAGACAATTCTGCAATTAAAGTTGTGTTACTTAAATGCTGAACTCACTGCATGTGCTGCTCTGATGCATCTGTAGTTGGAGGTGACCATTACAGCAATAAAAGATGATTCATCAAACTCAGATAGTAGATATACTGTAGCACTATGCCCAGATTACCTCTGCATATTCTTGTAGTTCACAGCAGAACACAATGTTCTCGAGAACATTTCTGTGGGCTTTCTGAACTGCAGAGAAAGGGAGGCAAAGGACGCAATCCATCAAATACAAAATGATTACCTGCGAAAGGTGCTGCGGTCACCAGCCTGCGTCATGGCGACTAGTGTGTTGGTGACAGAGGTGCCGATGTTGGTGCCCATGATGATAGGAACAGCCAGCTGGACCGTCAGCACTGCCAAAACAAACACAGGTGTCCTTCATCATCAGTCCTCCTCCAACACCATCATCATCATTCATGTATTCTGTGCAGGGATGTGTAACTGTGTGTTTATTTGTGTGAAGAGTAGAAGCTCATACTCACGTCCAGAGGAGACCATGCTGACAACTATGGAGGAGGAAGTGGACGAGCTCTGAACCAACAGGGTGACCAAAACACCGATGACCAGGCCAGCCAGAGGGTTGGACAGAATTGAGTTGTCCTGAAAGATGTCTCCTGCTGCTTTACCTGGACAAGGTGAACATAAGGGAGCATGTGCATATTCAAAAAATGCTTTTTTCCTCCTCTTCAAAATAGTATGCAGTGGACAGTGATTGGATAATATATAAATCACTGTTTATCATGGTGCTTTTGTATGTATTAAGGCAAAGACTTTTTCACAGAAGACATTTTGACATGTCACAGTAGAAAAAGTGTGAATAATAATATTAATGCTTCCGTTTCAGGGCTGACTTACTGGGACATTTGAATAGAACAAAGCCACTCTTAATGTTATTAGAAACTACATTTCCAAGTCAAAATGTCTGCAGTGCAAAAAGCCAGCATGCCAGTTCCATGGGTCATCATTACACCCACACGTGGCTTCAGACAAGTGTTGCCGCGTTTACCTCCAACGAGCTGGAATGCTGAGCTGAGGACGTCGAGAGAGCAGATGAAAATGTAGAGGAAACCCAGCAACAAGATCAACTTCCCCACCGACAACAACACCTTCAAAACCTTCCCTCTGGTATCCAGAGCTGGGACAAAGACAAGAAATGAATGGGATTAAACAGAAACAAAAAAAGAGAAAATGTTAGTTTTCAAAGATTTCCTTTATGGGCCTTTTTTACGGCCGACATTTTCATTTGTCATAGCAGGAAAAACACAGCTTAAGAGATTTTAACAATTTGTTCTATGATGTAAAATACGTCAGTTAATATCCCACTTGTGAATTTTGAAGCCTTTATGTGTTTTAAAAAAGGCAGTTGCTAACAAGTGGCTAAATGAGACTACTAAACGTCATCATGCCCACTCGTCTGCCTTTACAGCCTCGTTGTAAATACGTACCAAATATATAATATAATATGTACCAAATATTCAAAAATACGTCATCCCTGAAGCACTTTATACCATAAACAATGGCTCGGTTACATTTAAGTGTATCAGTAGGCCATGTCAGTGAGCCAGCATCCAAAGTAGTAGGACCCTGGAACTGGTAAAGCTAAATTGTTTGCATCCCTTATTAATAGTATTAATCACACCAGTGGTTTTCCTGCTTTGAAATATCAAAATATCTGCCATATAAAAAGGCATATTGCACAGCCCAAAGAGTTGCGAGTCATAGGAAACACTCTGTGCCTACAGTATGTTGTCTGGCTACTGTCTCATTACTGTTTATGAACTCAATGCTTTCTAAATAATCAGATCAATAACACTGATTTGATTTACTGTCTATCTAATGAGGTAATGATGTCTTCAGCCAACTACAGTGCTGATAAAAAATATCAACCGCCTTTGGAAATGTTGATGTTTTATTGTTTAACAACCTTGAATCAAAGTAAATTTAATGTGGCTTCTTTTTTTTTACACTTTTTAAAGCCAAAGGGAAATCTACAAAGTTATCTATATTAATTACAGGTATAAAATACATGTTTGTATAAGTATTCACCCCTTTAATAGGACACACTTAAAAGTGGTGCAGCCAGTTGGTTTTAGAAGTCACATAATTAGTTAATAATTGTGTGTAGTTGAAGAGTTTCAATGACTGTAGTACAAATACATCCATGAAAACAAAGGAATACTCCAAGCACCTCTGCAATAAAGCCACATTAAACTTATTACTATTACTTTGATTTGATGCTGTTAGATGTTAAAACATGGAGGAGGGGTGAATACTTTTTCACTGTAAGAAGAATTGTTATACACTGAAGACTTGTTATGCTGTATATACTATGAATGTATTAATAGCCTAGGAGATGTACAGTTATGCGCTTGTTTATTTGACTGCACAGTGTACTTGACAGCTCCTGTGTGGTTATGTAACAATATGGGACACTTTATCACATCTTCATTAGGCTATATGTAATCCATCAGTAGACATGTAAATGTATTACTTACTGACCATGTATATCTAATCAGGACACACATGTTCCTTTAAAGTACGAGGATCAGACAACACTGAACTTGTCCTGGTAATAATGTTACGTTAGAAGCCCTCACCTGACCAGGGGACCCCGGTGTCCTTCAGCTCCGGCATGTCCCATGGGTCGACGTCCTCCGGCTCCTCTTCAATCAAAGCCACAGTGGAGTGTGCAGGACTCGCTGGGACCTCTAAGATAAAAAGCCTGAATGCATTTACTGTCCTTTTTTTTATACAACTAAATTACATGTAACTGTTATCTAAATTCGTTAACACTTTATAATAACCATCATTTATAAATGGTAAATTGATAGAGTTAATTAAACTTAGTTAATAGTTGTTTTACTGTTAACAAACAACAACATGATAATTAATAATGTTTATTCATTGTTAGTAATGCTATAATTTATATTATTTTAACAGTTTATTGTTGCACACATTATGACATTTTTTATACTATATATATATATATATATATAGTATAGAAAATGTATTTGTTAATGATTAAGATATTATTTTTAAACCTTAATGACATTTGTTTTAAAACATCTATAAACATTACATAGATAGATATTTGTAACACATTGTTAATAATTGGTTTGTAAACCATCTAAAAACATTATTTGGATGGCTATTATAAAGTTACAACTAATGATTATAATACCTTGTTAAATGGTTAATAACTACTTTGTAAAGCATCTATAAACCATTATTTAGATAGATAGTTAATATTTTGTCAATGGTTAATAATTGATTTCTGGTCCATCTATCTCTGTAAAGTTTATAGATGTTTTACAAACAATTTCTTAAAGATTTACAAATCATTTGATAATCACTAACAAATACTTAATATAAAATGTTATAATGTGTACAACTATAAACTGTTAATAGTTTACTAATGTAATCAGAATGCAATTGTTATCATCTCTTATCAGCTATGATACAATACATAATTTATGAACTAATTATTTCATATTACACAAACGAATGATAAAATAACATAAATTATAAGATTACTAATAATTAATTAGGCATATTAATTATCATTTCATTGTTTGTTAACAGTAAAATAACTATTAACTAAGTTTAATTAACTGCCAGTTTACCATTTATATATTATTATAAAGTGTTACCCTAAATTCATCAATAGCCCTCCGTTGCATTTCATACAATATGAAAAATACCTTTGCTCTTCTTTCCATGTCTCTCATTGTGGTCTTCTTTGCCATTGGTTTGAGCAGCCATTGACTAAAGAAAAATAAGAAAAAAAGATGGATTTAATTCTAAAATGCTATATATTTATTGTGGGAAAATGCTCCTTAAATGTTGTTTGTCTCTATTTAAATGTCCCAAAGGATTCTTTCTTGGGACTGTGTTGAAATTAACACATTTTTAAGAGATTGCATTAAATCAAATATGCCAACCTGAATGTTTGCCTCATACATTATAATGGTGGTTGGCATCATATCGTGTCATCAAATTTAACAGACATCAATTGTATTTAATCCATCGACTGTCAGGGCATCAGGTTCATCAATACCACACATACAGATAGAGACACCCACACACACACACTTTCCCTCACATGCCAGAGTATTGATCTTATCGTCACATGGTCCAGCTGCAGTAAAATTCCATTCATACAACAGTACGACACAGAAAGAAACCTACCAGCTAAATGGATATAAAAAAGGTGTTACACTTGGACTTAGATCTATTAAATCAGTTTGCTATTTGAATTAATTTATTAACTATTGATACAATTCTTATATATAAATGTACTTATACTATATCTTATGTTTAATTCACCAAAGCCCTGTTTTCTATAGTTACTTATGTTTCTAATAATATCACTACACAATTTTATTGAACATTCATTTTATGTTTCAGTGTTCAGACAATCGTTACCAAGCTTAATGTCATATCAATATTAATACAGCGTCTCTACAAGACTTTCATTCGCCTTGATCCTTTTTGTCACTACGAGTGCGGGCACACACATACTTTGTGGTCTGCTTACAAGCTCATCTATTTAATTTGTAAAAAAAATATACTTTAAGAATTAAAAATATGACTTTGTACATTATAAACCATAAGATACCTTCTTGTGTTACTATACTACCAGTAAAATATGATACCATCATAATAGTAACAACACAAATAATGGCATCATGAACAAATCTTAACAGTACAATGAAGTAAAATCTTAAAAATAATAGCAATAATACATCATATTTTGTGTTTACCCTTTAGGCATATGGGCTTTAAAGTTTATTCAAACTAAAAAAAACACTAAATTCTTATTCCAAAGTTTTGAGGTGAAAGCATACAGATCAAAAGAAGCCATTCTCGTCCTCACCTGTGGCAGGCGTAGTGAGTCCATGCTCCCTGTGTGTACTGAGCTCACCTG
The DNA here is from genome assembly GCF_015220745.1 of Sebastes umbrosus. Lineage (NCBI taxonomy): Eukaryota > Metazoa > Chordata > Actinopteri > Perciformes > Sebastidae > Sebastes > Sebastes umbrosus. The sequence goes on from NC_051271.1 coordinate 10,464,540, forward strand.
GGCCTCAGGTTTAGAAAGGCTTCCTCCAGGCAGGTGGAGTGAAAGGTTGGAAGGGGTGGGGATCCGTGGAGGGCAGAGGAGAGTGTGATGTGTAGCGTTCACATCACCAAGGGACACCTCCGCCTCATAGATAAGCACACCTTTCAAACCTTGAGTAGTCTTACCTGAAACTGCAGCAATCTCTCTCTGCAAGTTGTGTCGCAATCCAACTCACATGGTACCTGATAAGTCTTGAGTTAGTGTCTTCACCTGCACCTACACCTGCTGTTACTAACCTGTATACCTCACCTAAATACCTTACTGGTTTTACACCTAAGATTCATATAAAGTTCTAGTGTTTGTTTGTCTGTTTTGCAAATGAGTCCATCCATTTAAAGCAGAAAAACTCCTGTAATTGCCTAATCAAAACTACTCTACAGCCCTCAGAGTGATGCTAGCTCCAGCTGTTGGACCAATGGGAGAAGAGTGGCAGAGAGTACAGCACCCCTGGCAAAGGTTTATCCCACTAACAGATAGACCACATGGGGCTGGAGGGGGTTGCCGGATGTGCACTGTGTCCTACAGAGTTTGTCTATGCTCTATTTGTGGCACACACTGAGATTTTTTTTGTGACAATCTATTGATTCTCTTAATACAGCTACCCATTGTTCAATACTTCAACATATCAATGATCTACGTGAGGCCTATAAAACTGTCTATGATGTGCTGAGAGGACTTAGAGGAGGGAAAGTCAGCCTAGGCCACAGTGATGCGTTGAATTTCCGTGGAGGTTGTGACCTGACAATGTTAGGTGAGGACATCCCCTATCTCCCTTTTCCTGTTTATTTATTTATTGGGGGCAGTGCACAAAACACTGATATTTTAAAAATGTCAATGTAAATGTGCCAGAGTTAAATCAGCAGGTAATTTGCACCCATGGCCTAAACATATCACACCGGAGAGTGGCCCAAGTGCCCATCTGGTGAGCTCAAGTGACCCCAGTGTTGATCGTCACAGGTGAACCTCTGCAGGCTTAATGCAGTCAGGTACAGCCTGCTCCCCAAGTGCTGCTTTGATCGGCCCAAGTGCCCTGCCGCTCTGCATGGTGCGACCTTATATGACTAAAATAAACCGTAGCCCCTCCTCTGTCACGCACACGAGCACAGATCAGACACAAATTAATTTTGGTCTGGCACTTCCTTGTCATGTTGCCTGTAAAACTGAATGGATGATAACTGGGACAACAGAGGAAAAAAATACATTTCTATTTTTAGTTTTATCAATAAATGTTAGCCTATTGATTGTCATCTAGTCACTCTTCTTCTCCTCTTGGTCTTTTCCTCTCCAGACCTGCTCTGGGTAAACTGATATGTACTCTATCTCTTCTATCTGTACTGTAGCTTTGCCAAGTTTTCAGTGCTTTTTTTAACTTTATGCAACCATATATAAGAGGCAATCAACGTCTTATTTATCAAACAGCGTGCAAGTGCAACAGCATCACCTAGGCACCATACGATGCCATTACAACATTGTACCATTTTATTCTTACTGGCAACTTCTTGATATAATCAGACTAATGCAGTGCCTGTTCAAAACATGCCTGTTCAGAATGGGCCGAATGCTTGGCCTGTTGGACAGACTTTACCGCTAGGCCCGCAACTATAAGGGCCCCAAACAGCTATAGATTTATTATGCTGTTTAGATAGATAAGAAAATTATAGAATTATGCTATTATTCTAACTCATTGTGCCCTGAAATAACTTTGAAAAGGCCCCCACAGCACATTAAAAATATGCAACTCAACTGTATACTACTACTTACTTACTGTGTACTTCTACTTCAGAGGAAAACATTAGTACTACATTTAAGTTCAAGACCTTTATTTGTCCCCGAGGGGCAATTGGTTTTGCCGCAGTAGCAAACAACAACAACAACAACAACTCATCACAATAACACAATATACACATACTGTACATTCCCACATACTAAAACACTGAAAAAAGGTGAAACCTTGAAGAACCAAAAAAAATTAAAGACATTTAGACAAGGAATGCACGTATTTCGCTTCCAGAGATAAAGCCTCTTGAAAACATGTTTAAATTCACATTTAGATTTAGTATCTTGAGACACAAATAACATGTTTCAAGGGGTCCTTTAAGAAAGGAAAATGTGTTGATTTTATTATTTAGCCTACCTGACATTGACGTTGAAGATTCAGATTTTAATCACAAAATACGACAATTAATTATCATTATTAATGTGATGGACTATTATTTAGTAAACTATACAGTATTGCATTAGAATTTAAAGCTCCACCTTGAGAATAAAGTCATAACTTTACGAGAAAAAAAAGTCGGAATATTATGAGAATAATGTCATAATATTATAAAGTAGTAATTTTACGTGTTATTTTCTTTTTTTCTCGTAAAGTTATGACTTTAATCTTGTAATATTATGACTTTTTTCTCTTAAAGTTCTGACTTTATTCTTGTAATATAATGACTTTTTTCTCGTAAAGTTATGACTTTATTCTTGTAATATTATGACTTTTTTCTCGTAAAGTTCTGACTTTATTCTTGTAATATTATAACTTTTTTCTCGTAAAGTTATGACTTTATTCTTGTAATATAATTACTTTTTTCTCGTAAAGTTATGACTTTATTCTTGTAATATTATAACTTTTTTCTCGTAATATTATGACTTTTTTCTCGTAAAGTTATGACTTTATTCTTGTAATATTATGACTTTTTTCTCATAAAGTTCTGACTTTATTCTTGTAATATTATGACTTTTTTCTCGTAAAGTTATGACTTTATTCTTGTAATATTATAACTTTTTTCTCGTAATATTATGACTTTTTTCTCGTAAAGTTATGACTTTATTCTTGTAATATTATAACTTTTTTCTCGTAATATTATGACTTTTTTCTCGTAAAGTTATGACTTTATTCTTGTAATATTATGACTTTTTTCTCGTAAAGTTATGACTTTATTCTTGTAATAGTATGACTTTTTTTCTCTTAAAGTTATGACTTTATTCTCGTAATATTAAGACTTTTTTTCTCGAGTTATGACTTTATTCTTGTAATATTATGACTTTTTTCTCGTAATATTATGACTTTTTTCTCGTAAAGTTATGACTTTATTCTTGTAATATTATGACTTTTTTCTCGTAAAGTTATGACTTTATTCTTGTAATATAATTACTTTTTTCTCGTAAAGTTATGACTTTATTCTTGTAATATTATAACTTTTTTCTCGTAATATTATGACTTTTTTCTCGTAAAGTTATGACTTTATTCTTGTAATATTATGACTTTTTTCTCGTAAAGTTATGACTTTATTCTTGTAATATTATAACTTTTTTCTCGTAATATTATGACTTTTTTCTCGTAAAGTTATGACTTTATTCTTGTAATATTATGACTTTTTTCTCATAAAGTTATGACTTTATTCTTGTAATATTATGACTTTTTTCTTGTGAAGTTATGACTTTATTCTTGTAATATTATAACTTTTTTCTCTTAAAGTTATGACTTTATTCTCGTAATATTAAGACTTTTTTTCTCGAGTTATGACTTTATTCTTGTAATATTATGACTTTTTTCTCGTAATATTATGACTTTTTTCTCGTAAAGTTATGACTTTATTCTTGTAATATAATTACTTTTTTCTCGTAAAGTTATGACTTTATTCTCGTAAAGTTATGACATTATTCTTGTAATATTATAACTTTTTTCTCTTAAAGTTATGACTTTATTCTTGTAATATTATGACTTTTTTTCTGGAGTTATGACTTTATTCTCGTAATATTATGACTTTTTTTCTGGAGTTATGACATAGTAATGCTGTTATTATCTTGACAACCACTAGAGGGAGTAGGTCACCACTTTAACTCTTGAACTTTCAAAATAAAAGACCCAGTTTTAATCTCCATTGTCTAACTAATGTACTCTTTTACGTTTTCATTCACTAGTAAAACAGTAATGTATGATTATTTAAAATATACAGATATAATAACAACACTTTTGTCGCCTCAGCTAACCCACAAATGCCTCCTTTTTTTAACTTCCGGGTCATGTCAGTGCTAGCTGGAGCAATGACATTGTACCAAACACACAGAGAAGAAGTCAGACCGTTCAGTGTCTTATATCTTGTTATTTCACATGCTGTTGAACGCTTAAATTAAACCTGACATTGCCGTCAACATGTCCTCTAACACAGGTTTCACAGAGGAGCGGCAGCAAAGAGGAGCTCAGGTAAACACACCTTTAAACCAGCATGCTAACGTGGTAGCTTGCAAGCTTAAACTCTGGATGAACTGAAGGATGCTAGTTAGTGTTTGTCTGCTGTCTGTTTGAATCGCATTAGTTTGTCTGTGAAGTGGTGGCTCTGTCTGAGTGGCTTGCCAACAGGTCTTGTGCTAATTAACTAATTGAATTAAAGGTGTTGTTGTGTTTGTTTTAATCTACAGGCTCCAGTGGGAGTGGAGTACATCCCCACAGAGGAGGAGAAGAGGGTGTTCAGAGAGTGCAACCAGGAGAGCTTCTGGTACAGGTGTAAGTGTCTGACTTTCACACACATGGTCTGAAATTAACCTTTTTCCTCACCTGCCACTCTGGCAGGTTTTTTTATTTGTTTATTTATTTGTTTTGCACAATTTAAGACTATACAACATAACAAAACAATAAATGAAAAATATAAAGTGCAGGAAGAGGCAAAAAAAACACTGGGCTTATCTGAAGCCTCCACCCAGAGACAAGATTAATATAAAGAAATAATATGACTACATAATAGTGATAACAAACAGTTAGGACAAGATTAATATAAAGAAATAATATGACTACATAATAGTGATAACAAACAGTTAGGACAAGATTAATATAAAGAAATAATATGACTACATAATAGTGATAACAAACAGTTAGGACAAGATTAATATAAAGAAATAATATGACTACATAATAGTGATAACAAACAGTTAGGACAAGATTAATATAAAGAAATAATATGACTACATAATAGTGATAACAAACAGTTAGGACAAGATTAATATAAAGAAATAATATGACTACATAATAGTGATAACAAACAGTTAGGACAAGATTAATATAAAGAAATAATATGACTACATAATAGTGATAACAAACAGTTAGGACAAGATTAATATAAAGAAATAATATGACTACATAATAATGATAACAAACAATTAGGACAAGATATATATAGTAACAACAATAACAATACAGTAAATATATCAAAAAAGATAAATGTGTGTGTGTGTGTGTGTTGAGGTCACTGAACATTTCTACCGACCACTCATGTTTTTTGTCTGCCACTTCTGACATCTAGGTAGAATGCTTTAAAACTGTAAACACTGAGTCAGTGGTACCAGACCGTAGAATTATGGAATATATCATGTAACCTTAAAGCAGGGGTCAGCAACCTTTACTATCAAAAGAGACAAAAACAAAAACAAAAAAATCTGTCTGGAGCCGCAAAACATTTGAGCATTGTGATGAAGGTTGAACATAGTTTATAGTCTAAGTATATAGTATATAAGTCTAATGCAGTGAGGGCCAAAGTGCAAATGTACTATGGAGTATTAGGGCCACATTGAGGGAAAAAACATCTGAGATTTACAGAATAAAGTCATAATATTATGAGAAAAAAAGTCGGAATATTACGAGAATAAAGTCAAAGGTTTACGAGAAAAAAGTTGTAATATTATGAGAATAATGTCATAACTTTACGAGAAAAAAAGTAATATTGCGAAAATAAAGTCATAACTTTACAAGAAAAGAAAAATTGCACGTAAAATTACTACTTTATAATATTATGACATCATTCTCATAATATTACGCCTTTTTTTCTCTTAAACCTATGACTTTATTCTCGAAATCTCAAATTAATTTTTTTTTCTCAATGTGAACCTAATACTCCGTCGTACCATAGACCTACAACAATGATAAATAAAAATGAAAATGTAAACAAAAAAACAGTTATTAATTTCCATTTTTAAAAATCCACAGGGAGCCACTGGAGACGAGCTAAAGAGCCGCATGTGGCTCCGGAGCCGCAGGTTGCAGACCCCTGCCTTAATGCATTACTATATTTGGTAACACTTCATTTTACAGGTCCACAAATTCCATGGTAATTAGGTGATAATTAGCAAGTTACCTATTTGATATTTCTTTGGAATTACTGTCAAATTACCCCAATATTTACCAAATATTTACCTCCAAAACCAAAACTAATAGAAGACACTTCTGATCAGACACAAATCTCACCATTTATGTGACTTATTGTCTACACAAATGTAACCTGGTAGCGAATGTCATAATTCAGAGAGTTTTTAAAGAAATTTCAAAGAAGTTATTTGCTAATTATATTATATATATCTATTTACCAGCAGACATAGAAATAAAACATATCAATTAACTTTGTATTCTCTTCCTGGAAATGTATTAAATAAATTACCAGCTATTGGGAAACAGCGGAATATAATTATTAAATTTTATTTATAGTAAAGTAATTTTCAATAGATTTATAGGTAAATATTGGGGTAATTTGGCAGTAATTCCAAAGAAATTTCAAATAGGTTACTTGCTAATTATCACCTAATTACCATGAAATGTGTGGACCTGTGTTACCATAAATTTAATTTAGGCTTTAGAATTGCTTTATAAAAATAATATTTCTTAATATAAGGAAAACCTGCCACAACCAACATTTACCCTGTATTTGGCAGGTGCTAATTTCATTCCCTGCTTTCACATACAGGTCAGATTAATGATGTGAAAAAGTGGATGTTTCTTTGACACCTCTGTTGAGTCTGACACCCAATACCCTTGCTTTACAGCGGTACCCTTCTCTTTGATCAGCGTGGCTATCACTCAAGCCCTAGTTGCTAAAGGTAATACTATGCATAAATGTAGAGGAATCAGCAACATATATCTGTGAAATACAAATAAACACACTGTGAACTCTAAATTGACCCTGTTCTGTTTATTTGCAGGGACTCTGGCTGCATCTCCAAGGTTTGGATCTCTACCAAAAGTGGTTTGTAAGTTCATGAAAGCTGGGAGATGACACACTGCCTCATATTAAAAGGGACTGTTAGTAAGAATCAGAAATTGGTTGTAACAGCGACACCTGTGGCCGTTAAGTCAACGAAAAGTCAGTGTCCTGTTACTCGCGCTCGCCCGTGTGCCTGCGCTACCTGAATGTGAGCGAGCATCCGTCAAAACAGTGAGGCGACACACGTCAGCTAAAACCACGATATCACTCTATATTTCACCTGCTTGGCAGTAATGTTAGCTGACCAGACGAAGGTCTCCATGAATCACTGCTGATCCTAGTGTTGGCTTTTCCTGCTTCAGCCTCCCGACCGCAGCCGGAGGGAACAGGGGAGACACCGGCACCCAGTCAGAGACGATAACGTAACTCGTTGCGAAGCCCCGTCACTTCACAAGACATGGAAAACCTCTGTTGGTCTGGAGGAGCTGCAGCATTTATTTCTGCACAAATGTCCACTGTACATTTACTAGATATTCTCAGAGCTAAACTAACTCTTCTGCAGTGTGGAGTGTGCACGCATGCACGTGAGGTGGAGCGAGCTGTGAGTGAAGGCAGGCAGGCAGGCAGGCAGAGGAGCAGAGTACAGCAGAGACTTCGGCCCTGTAGACCAAAGCTACGGTCTCCCCCGCGTCCTCCGACCGCGGCCAACACTGTTTTGCAAGACGGGCTTCACTAGATATAACTTTGCGGTTTTGGTGCTTCCGTGTAGTTTGTGTTGGAGTCTTGTCTGAACAGCATAGCAACAAGGACACCGACCCGGATTGATTTTATACGTGTAAGAAGTTACAAACAGTCCCTTTTAAGTGATGAAAATGTCTAAACTTATTTTACCAGTCTAGGTGTATGAACAGTCAAAAGTATCATATTCACATCACTAACAGTACTTTTCTCAATGATGATAGCATGTGCCCCTAGTTGAAATTAACTATTATATGAAAGAGCAAATAGTCATGACAAAAATATTGTCTCATAATCATTAACTGGGTTTTAAAATATAAAATATTTATCTTTGAGTATGTTTGTCTCTTCAGTCGCTGGCTTCTGTGGCTACCTGGCTGGGAAAATGTCGTACATGAAGACGTGCCAGGAGAAGTTCAAGAGGTTGGAGAACTCCCCTCTGGGAGAGGCCCTCAGACAGAGGACAGGAGGACTGCCTCCACAAATGTGAGTACAACACACATTAGATTGTGATACTATATGTCCACCAACTACTCCTTGACCATTTGCCTGTTCTCCTAACCAAGGCCCAAAGGACCTCAGTCAGAGATGAGTGACCCAGACACCCCGTCTTTTGACACCATGTTCCAGCCAGCAGATGACACCGAGCAGACGCCCAACAACAGCAGAGATTATGAATATGACTACAATGCAGAGGCACCTTTACCAGCGGGCAGAGCAGATGACTTCAGCGCTCCAGGTACCACAGAGAGCTGCTGTATACGTTTTTCAGATACACTGCAAAAAATGACCATGTTTTGTGCAAATACGCATAAAGACAAAAGAAGGACCCACCACTCACTGTAAACCAACAATTGACAATAACTTTTGCTAATCAATACTATATTTGTTAAACAGTATTTTGCGATAAAAATGTAAAGCTATAAAGCTTTCATAAGGCAAACAATGGGACAAAGATGGAGCAATATATATTTTTTGGGTGTTTTTTTTTCAATCTACTAGGGCTGAAACGATTCCTCGAGTATTTTTTTGCATAGAAGCTTTGCTTTAATCAATTTAATTCATATTAATTTAAGCAATAGGTTTTTTTAAAAAGGAAACCAATTAGTGGTTCATTTTAAGAGACCGGTCTTATTTTTTTTTGTATATTTACTTTTGCTCCTTAATAAAACAAAAGTATTTTTTATCCGATTACTCGAGTATATGATGGAGTAATCAATAGCTTCAGCCCTACAATCTAGCATTATCTGATATTTTTCAACTCATACTGAACAATGCTGATACTGATATTTGTATACAAAACTGGCACACAACGGATTTTGCTTTTTATTCACTGTGTGTACTGTTGCTAAAGGGAAATATTGATTGTATACTGTCCCAATTCTGCAGTTGGATAATGGCAGTAGAATTAATGAGTGATTCTGTTATTATTCCTATTTAAAGATGTTGGCCTAAGTCAATACTATAGCAATGTGTAGGTACATCTCTCTTAACAATGCACTCAACCAAAGACAAAAAGAGAGCTGTTTGCAGCTATGGTGAAAGGCCTTCTTTCCAGTGCTGAACAGAGACGCTGAAATAATCAATATAGAAGAGCTTTATAATGGATTTGGATGGCATACTCTTTTTCTACTTCCTGAAATCAGAAATTTAACAATTAAGATGCATGCAAAGACAATAAAATATGAGCTGAATGAATGAGCTCCTTCACAGAGAAAAAACATACCCGAGTTGCAAATAAAACTTTACTAGGCCCAGATCTGTCCTATTATGAAATGGGCTCCCCAACTCTGCTAGGCAGTAAGTAACTTTTCTGTCAACTTTCCTACATAACTGTCTTTGTCCCTTTCCTTGTCCCCACCCTCAGTGGAAGACGATGAGCCCAGGAGGAAGCCCATCCTCTATGAGGACCTGAGGCTCAAGAACAGAGAGAACTACGAGGTCACGCTCACCCAGAAGGCCGAGACGCTGCTCAAAACATCTCCTGAGAAGGAGCCAGGGAGACCCAAGAAAGACGGTAAGCTTCTACTGCACAGATGTGTGAAACACTTTCTGGGTTAGGAAAAGTCAAGGGGTTGATATTCAAGTACATCTGTTGTCTTTAAATGACTTAACTCTTCATCTTTTTATCTCTCTTATGTTACAGTGAAGAAGAACGTATATGGAGATGCCTGGGAGGACTGAGTCCTTATTTGAAATGAACATGTAATCTGTATGCCGGCATCACTGATACTGCAGTATAGTAGGCAGCCCAGTGGCCATTTTTACGCCAGTGTGACTCAGGTGTCAAGTTGTATGAGTTTCTGATATGTGTCTTTGCAAAAAGAGTCAATTAAACCAAATTACATGAGAACTAAAACTGTCTCTCTATATCCTTTGAGCTTTATTTGAATTTATTGTCTACCTTTTTCTATCTTCACTCTCACACAATTTAAATAACAAGGAAAAATAACATGCGGCCACATTTTCAACCTGAATCCATGCAAGATAGTGCTGGTTGGGTGTTAACCCTTTGTGTTCAATAAAGACATCATGATGTAAGCACAAATAAATAAATATCAGTGGTGTCTTGAAGATTGTTTTTTGTGGAAGAGATTTTTGCTAATCTCATTGGTTTTAGGGGCTTGTATACCAGCAAGATTCATAGTTGGAAAAACTGAAAAGAACACGATAACAGTTAAGGTTTTGAAGGGCAAAAAAATTGATTAAAGCTCCCAAAACTTAACTGGAAAAGAAAAGTCGTAAATCAGGAAAATGGCCAACAGGACATAGTGTAACTGATTACATCGTGATTACATACACAGAAGATTTTTCAATGTGAGAGGGGGAGTAGATATAAATTCAAGCTTTTTTAAAAAGGTTATTGATTTTTTGTGTGTGTGGAAAAACTATATCAGACACATATTTCCAAGCAGAGTATTTTTATGTCATAATTCATGTCTGGAGGGAGGTCTTTCAATATATGTAAAAACTTTTGTGATTTTTTTTTTAAACTTTTTTCAGCTTTTTTGATTTTTGTTCATCTATCTTGATGCCCGTATTGAATATTTTTTGTTTGATCACTGACCATGACATCAGCAGGATGTTATTAGTTTCTTGCTCATATACAGGTAAACCTGTATATTCTTATGCCTGATGATTGACGAATTTCTAATTCAATTCACTTTTAGAAGCTTAAAACCATTTCGAATATATTCACAATGTATTGCATTGAAAATAACATTTAATCTGTTATCCTGCACATGCTTTAAAAATAGGATGGGGTGTGCACACAACCCTTAAAAGACTGTGTTCAATGAGGGTTTTTTTTCCAAGAGACTTTTTATGTTTTCCACACATTTGTTTATTTAAAGAAATGAGGGGAAATGGTACAAAAGAAGTATATTTTTAAATGTATGTACAAAAGTGCCATAACTAGAGATTAACTAGATAACTCGCCGATACCCGATTCCGAATTTTGGGCAGTATCAGACTCATTTCCAATACTAGTATCGGTATCGTAACAACTCTAGCCATAACATTTAAACATTCAGACAAACATTAAATTCATTTAAATATACAGTCAGGCACACAGTCCACGAATACTGGAGAAGCCTACTGCAAAATCAGCTTAACAATGTGTCCAAGCATTTGACATTTTAGACGACGCAGTCATCTAAAGACATGCTGCAGGTGCCCATATGTGTTGAAAAATAGTGTAGTATTGACAAAGTTAGGCTTGTCTGTATGGTCAGAGTGTTGTAAAGCAATCAAATAAATATCCATGGCTATGAATGACCATGACTATGACCATGACCATGATCATGACCATGACTATGGCTATGACCATGGCTATGACCATGATCGTGGCCATGGCTATGACCATGATCGTGGTTGCAGCTTTGGCCAAAACTATGCTCCGAGTCTGAACCGTGTCCATGACTTAGCCCAAAGCTATGTGGAGATCCATGTCCATGAGGATCAAGAGGCGGTGTGGCACTGGACAGAGCACTGGTCGAATTCGACCAGCCTTCATGAATATTGGCCGCAGTATTAATGCTTGACAATGGAGCGTAAGCCTGGACCGGGTAGGACCCAGGTGTTGGATTGATCTGTGGAAGGACGGTCTTCCTCCTCTCTTCTGTGGAAGCAGGGACAAACTTCACCCCCCTGATGCTCCTCAACAACCTAAAAGGCATCATCTTCTCCAGAGTGCCAGCCCTGGCCTCAGACACGTCCAGACGAGAGAACCATCCTTTCCCGTACATCCACCCGACCAGGATGGCGATGATGTTACAGGGGAGCACCGTGTGAGGAATGAGGGCAGTGGTGATGATGAGGAGCACCCAAGGGAGAGCCATGGTTGGGAAACTGACTCCACACAGGAATCCTTTAGTCATTTTAGTGTGCATGGTGGTTAAAGCCACACACGCCAGAGCCACAGGAACCAACCCCTCGGTGTGACTCTGGCTGCTGCTGCTGTCACCCTGCAGAAGAAGATCCAGGAAGCTGTAAAACAAGCCTGTGGTGGTGGACAGCAGGAGGAACAACATCAGGAAGCGGACGGTGCCAACACCTTTCTCCAAGCTGCCACTGAGGAACACCAAGGCTGTGATGTTCAGGAGGAGCTGGGCAGAGGTTTTGTGGTAAAAAGGGTACGTGAAGAGCCTGTGGAGGTGTCCATTTAGAAACACAGTGGCACCAACACTGAAGACCCCCTCGGTGAGGTCCACATATGTTTGGATGCAGAACAAAACACATGATAGAAGCACCACAGTTAAAATCCCACTGGTGAGGACAGGAACCAAGTCTTTGAAAACTTGAAAGATCATTTTAAAGTTCTCAGTTCGTATCATCTTGCTAAATAACTTAGGACAACCACTGTTAATAAAGCTAAAGCTCAAGTTTCTCTGTGGCTCCTAAACCGGAAGTAAGGTTACTGTCATTGTCCAGACTGCTTTGCTTTGAGCTCGATGTCGATGTCTACTGTCCTCTCGGGCTGATGAATAACTAAAATGTTTACAGTCATAGATTAACTTCTTATACACTATAATATCGCAGTTGTTCAGTTGGTTGGTTGTTCAGTTGCAGCTCCCAGAAGTAAGCAGCTTAGCTAGTTGTAGAACCAGGCTAGCTCGAGTGTTTAAAAAAAACCAACTTCTGGTCAAACCTTTTCAAAATAAAACGGGGATTGACGAACAGTGGCACATTTTGTGTAAAAGTTAGATTTAACTGCGTAGCAAATTAAAGCATCTAAGCTGTATGCGAGTCAACACTGCAAAACTCAGACACGCAAAGCCTGTGGGGTTAAAAAAATACGCTAAATGTAACTTCTTGCCAACTTTCATTTTTTATTTTGAAGGAGAATTTGCTCGACTTCCGCTTCCTAGTTGGAAGTGCAGACTTCTACTTGGGGTGAGAAGTAACTAAGTACATTTACTCAAGTGCTGTACTTGAGGATTATTGTAGGTATTTGCAGAGTGAAATGTTTTACTTTTTACTTTACAACATTTATTTTATTTGTAAAGATTTTTCATGCAGAACATATGATCATCTTATATAACAAAATCAGATTAAACTACCTAGTATTTTATATAAAGTAGTTAGTATATGCTACTCAAAGGCAAACACTAAAATGCTGCCTACTTCTTAATGCATTGCTAATTATAATCCAATATACTATAATAAAAACCCCAAAAGAGCCATTCTGAATTAATGACTAATAACGAATGCTTCTTTTTTTGTTACTTTAGGTTGATAATACGTCTTTACTGTGCTTTTAAAAAGTAGAGTGCAGGACATTTTAAACTTGATACTGAGTACTGTTCCATGTTATTGCTCTTGGATCTGAATGAGGGCTGTCAAAGTTAATGCGAGAAGAGTGAAGATATTGGCATCATGTAACTTCTTACACGTATAAATCAATCCAGGTCGGTGTCCCATGAGCGCTCGCGTGTGGTTCCGCTGTTCAGACAAGACTCCAACACAAACTACACAGAAGCACCAAAGTTTTATCTAGTGGAGCCAGTCTTGCAAAACAGTGTTGGCCGCGGTCGGAGGACTTGGGGGAGACCGTAGCTTTGGTCTCCAGGGCCAGAGTCTCTGCTGTACTCTGCTCCTCTGCCTGCCTGCCTTCACTCACAGCTCGCTCCACCTCACGTGCATTTACGCACACTACACACTGCAGAAGAGTTAGTTTAGCTCTGAGAATATCTAGCGAATGTACAGTGGACATTTGTGCAGAAATAACTGCTGCAGCTCCTCCAGACCAACAGAGGTTTCCCGTGTCTTGTGAAGTGTCGGGGCTCCGCAACGAGTTAAGTTATCGTCTCCGACCGGGTGCTGGTGTCTCCCCTGTTCCCTCCGGCCGCGGTCGGGAGGCTGAAGCAGGAAAAGCCAACACTAGGATCAGCATTGATTCATGGAGAGACCTTCATCTGGTCAGCTACCATTACTGCCAAGCAGGTGAAATATAGAGTGATATTATGGTTTTAGCTGACTTCTGTCGCCTCACTGTTTTGAGCGATGCTCGTTCATGTTTATTTAGAGCGAGCACAAGCACGAGCCCGACGCTGACTTTCGTTGACTTAACGGCTACAGGTGTCGCTGTTAACAAGAATTTCTGATTCTTACAAACAGTCCCTTTAAAGGGACTATTTGTAACTTTGTACGCGCATAAATGTAGCGGGTCGTCACACATGCGCGCTCGCATATGCGCGTTCGCGTGTAGCCGCTGTACCCTCCTCCTCTGCCTGCTCGCCTTCACTCAGACAGCTCAGCTCGCTCCACCTCTAGACGTGAACGCGCGTTCACTACACACTGCAGAAGAGTTAGTTTAGCTCTGAGAATATCTAGTGAATGTACAGGGGACGTTTGTGCAGAAATAACTGCTGCAGCTCCTCCAGACCAACAGAGGTTTTCCATGTCTTGTGAAGTGACGGGGCTTCGCAACGAGTTACGTTATCGTCTCTGACTGGGTGCCAGTGTCTCCCCTGTTCCCTCCGGCTGCGGTCGGGAGGCTGAAGCAGGAAAAGCCAACACTAGGATCAGCAGTGATTCATGGAGACCTTCGTCTGGTCAGCTAACATTACTGCCAAGCAGGTGAAATATAGAGTGATATCGTGGTTTTAGCTGACGTGTGTCGCCTCACTGTTTTGACGGATGCTCGCCAAGACCGTGTCTTGTGAAGTGACGGAGCTCTACAGAGATTTACGTTGTCTTCTCGTTACCGACCAGGTGCCAGTGTCTCCTCTGCTCTCTCCGGCTGCGGGCGGAGAGAGCAGGGAGACACGCTGGAGAGCCCCGGTGCCTCAGCCTGCACTTAGGCAGGAAAAGCCAACACTAGGATCAGATCTAAATCATGTTCATGGAGAGACCTTCATCTGGTCAGCTAACATTACTGCCAAGCAGCTGAAATATAGAGTGATATTGTGGTTTTAGCTGACTTGTGTCGCCTCACTGTTTTGAGTGATGCTCGTTCAGGTATATTGAGAGCGAGCAAGCGCGAGCCCGACGCTGACTTTCGTTGATTTCACGGCCACAGGTGTCGCTGTTAAGAAGCATTTCTGAAAGTTACAAATAATCCCTTTAAGTATGACAATCACGCGATTAATCGTGATTAAATATTTTAATCGATTGACAGTCTTAATCAGAATATTTTCTCCACCACTCAAATACACATTATCTCAAGTAACTTTAAGTTCACTGCAACTCCATTTCATACACATAAAATACGAACAAATGTACTTGTATAAAGCCTACACATATTTTTTTTTGTATTTTTCACTCTGAGATAAAGCCACATTTTTGTTTACATTTATACATATAAAATATCTCCATAACGTGAAAAACATGACATTCCTATTTTTGTAAAAAAAAAAAAATAATAATTAAAGAAACGTGACGTCAGCACGTCTGTCCCCCTTCCGGTGTCGTCCGGTTACTGCGGCGGATGTTGATGTTTTGTCTTGGAGAGCTGGACGATGTGAACTGTATCGTCTCCGGGACGAGTTGATCTTTTTTTTGTGTGGTTGTGTCTTCACGGTTTATATTTGTTACTCTTCTCGGTAAAGTTTCTCTGTTGTCCGTCGGCGTCGTGTCTGTCCCGGTGTCTGTCCCGGGAGACGCGAGGCCGAGTCGTGCGATGATGGAGGACTTTGATGAGATCTACGAAGAGGAGGAGGAGGAAGAGGAGGACGAGGACAGGGCCGCGGAGGAGCAGCTCCTCAAGTACGCTCCGGACCCGGTGGTGGTGCGAGGCTCCGGACACGTCACTGTGTAAGCGACGAGAACCGAGAGAGAGAGGAGTTTACCGGTTACCGTTAAACGATCCGCGGTGTCCGTTGATGCTAGCTCAGTTAGCAACAGCTGGTGACCTAGCATAGTCAGCTAACTAGCTACTAAGTTAGCATTGAGCTAACTCTGACGAGGAGTGGCTGATTAGTTTGAGCTTTCGTTTTAGCTGAAGTAGCTACATGACCTTTATACACAGTTATGTACCTTTTATTTGAATTTTTATTTGGTAATATTTTTATTTTTATTTGATAATATTTATTTCTTTTATTTGATAATATAATTTTTATTTTTATTTGATAGTATTTGTATTTAATAATATATATGTATTTTATTTGATATTTATTTGATAATATTTGTTTTTATTTGATAATATTTATTTTATTTGATATTTATTTGATAATATTTTTTTTATTTGATAATATTTATTTAATTTTATTTGATAATTATTTATTTTATTTGATAATATACATTTTATTTGATAATATTTATTTGATAATATTTATTTCATTTTATTTTATAGTTATTATTTTTATTTGATAATATACATTTTATTTGATAATATTTATTTGATATTTATTTTATTTGATAATATTCATTTTATTTGATAATATTTATTTTATTTGATAATATTCATTTGATAATATTCATTTTATTTGATAATATTTATTTTATTTGATAATATTCATTTGATAATATTCATTTTATTTTATAATATTTATTTTATTTGATAATATTCATTTGATAATATTCATTTTATTTGATAATATTTATTTGATAATATTCATTTTATTTGATAATATTTATTTTTATTATTGTTTATTTTTATTATTTGTTCCACCATTTCTGGACTTGAACACGGGATCAGACTGGTAGGAGGTTTTAAATGGTACATATGTTGCTTGGAATTAATAACCAATGTGCATGATATTGATTGATTTTTCGTGCTCTGAAATTGCTTAATTATATCTACTCAATAACGTTACTGAAAGACAAACTATTTCCAGTAAAATGTTAGCTAACACAAAGTTGTTGTAGGAACTGAAGTTGCTGGATGTTGCATCTAGTCCAGTCAGGGAAGAGCACACAGAGTGCAGAAAGTATCAGTAGTCATCAGTATCAGTATTAATACTGTTGAGTTATCACATGGTTTCCCCTCACCAGTCCTTCTCAAAAAGTTTTGATGCTACATTGGATTTACTACTCTTTCTGTGTAATGCAACCCAGAATAAACAGGAATGTTTTACTTTTAGTTTTAGTCTAGGTTACATGGATATACTGCAGGTTTTGGGTGTCTAACACAGCTATGTTTATCATCTTTGATATCCCAAAAATACTTTATGTGAAATACCAGATGGTTTCTGTTTTGATATTATAATAATGTTGTCTGCTATGGGCAGGGTCTGAAATTAGTTTTTTTCCTCACCTACCACTGTGGCAGGTCACTGAACATTTCTACCGGCCACTAAATGTTTTTGTCTGCCCCTTCTGAAATCTATCTCTGAATCAGTACCAGACAGTATACATATGGAATATATCATGTGAATTTAATCCCTGACAATTTTAAATTTATGAATTGCTTTTTAAAATGATATTTCGTAATATAAGGAAATATATCTGCCATGGTGGCAGGTGACCTGAAATTTCTACCTGCCACAGCCAACATGTACCCTGTATTTAGCAGGTGGTAGATGCTAATTTCATTCCCTGGTTATGGGGCTCATCTCAGGAGGTTTATCCTTATGCATATTGTAATAATTTACCCCTGATAACCTGCTGGACTGTTTTACCTTTTGGATGAGTGGCCTGAAATGTAAAGTCGTGGTTCACTTGATGCCACTTGGCAAACATTTGTTAGTTTATTTAAGCCAATTATTTCAACAGTGCATGTCTGCTAATGTATGTAACTAACAGTCTACTGTTTTCCCTCTTCCCTACAGGTTTGGGCTTAGTAACAAATTTGAGTCAGAATTCCCTTCAGCACTTACAGGAAAGGTAAGTGTCATGTTGTTATCAATTAATACATACTATGGCAAAAGTTACATTCTCACATTTACCTCACTACAACATTTACCTTATATTCTAACCACCAACCAACATATGATACATCATTTTATTCTTTTTATATTAAAATTGTTAAACATTCTTTAGTGCAATATGCTGTGCACAAAGAATGCTGCATTCATTCATCTGATCACCTACTGAAAACACAGATTAAATTTGTCCGAACACTACGTAAACACTTCCATCCTGCCATCTTAAGAACATTGAATGTGACTATACTAACTATACCACGTGTGTGCACGTCCTCAGGTGGCACCAGAGGAATTCAAAGCCAGTATCAACCGTGTAAACAGCTGCCTGAGGAAGACTCTGCCGGTGAATGTGCGGTGGCTCCTGTGTGGCTGCCTCTGCTGCTGTTGCACATTGGGCTTCAGTTTGTGGCCTGTCATTTGCCTCAGCAAGAGGGTGAGATACCCATCCATGTTACATTTGCATTCAGGAAAAAGGTTAATATGTTGATTTTTTTTAGGGGGTTGAAAAGAATGTCATCTAATGTCACCGTTGCCTTCCAGACAAGAAGATCTATAGAGAAACTTCTGGAGTGGGAGAACACCAGACTGTACCACAAGGTGAGCATGAATGGATATGTATGTAATAAAGTGTACCTTGTCAGGACATGTTATAAAACAAATGTGATCTCTATTGTACTATGTTTACAGTTGTGTTTGCATTGGAGACTAAGCAAAAGGAAGTGTGAAACCAACAACATGATGGAATATGTAAGTATCTGTTGTTTTGAGATGATAATATACAATACGGGAAGGCTGGTTTGATCGATGAGTTTGAAGGCTTATTAGACACCATAACACTGCATAGGGCTTTTGCATTGTCAATGTAGTAGGCTCATTAAAAATGAATGTCTGTTTTTTCAGACAGTGCTAATATTGGCTTGAACATGGCCTTACTTACACACTCAACATAGGGATGGGTGATAGCCTATTAATCACAGTTTATGGGTTTTTATATCACAGTGATGTACAGTATATTGTGCCAGAGTACATTATGTCGATTCACTAATTAAAAAATTGCAAGACTAAAGCTGTGCAGAATTAAAATGTTGATTGAGAATTCAAATGTCAGTGTCGTTATGAATGAAGCTTCAAACTATTCAGTACAGCTTTAGCAGACACATCGATGTACTTGATCACGTTGATGCAAAAAGTCTGCAAATCTGAAATTGCCATAAAGCAGTTCTGCAAATTGATTGCAACATTATCTGCAATACAACCTGAGATAGTAAAATGAGAGATACTTTGGTAGAAAGGATGTTGCAAAACTCTCTACAACTTGAATAATCTGTATCGTCTCACAGTAACAGCTTTTTCCTCTTATCTCCTGCAGGTAATCCTAATAGAGTTCTTACCTAAGATCCCCATCTTCAGACCGGACTAGCCCGACTGCGGCTGATCTTAAACCTCCACTGCAGCCCAGCTCCGTCACAGAACCACAATGGCTGTCAAGCTCCTGAATAAATACCCCAAATGTTTTTGTTTACAGGGTAGCATTGATCCTCCCTCTTTTCTCCCTTAAACCCCACACATACCTTCACCCTTGTTTACAAATCCAGCATCCCAACACTCGTTTTTGGAGTGAATTCATCATTGAACCACGACCTATCGGGGCGAGCTGGCACACTTATAACCGGCACTAGCCTGTGGGATGCCAGCGGAGAACCAGCCATGGGCAGCGTTATGGATTTTGGAACTAGAGCTGGAGACTAGACTCTCAAATCGAGTCCTCTGAGCGACGACTGGAATTTTGTCACTTGTATGTTCCCTAACCTAAGCACATGGCATAGTCAGACCATGATGAAACCAACACTTTAACATTTTACCCACTGTCCCACCGCCAACTTCACCTGCAAAAAAATACACCCCAGTGCTTTTGTAACAGTTGGTTTGGTGCTCTAGATCATTACTAGAGGCTGCGGAGGCAACATAACACAGAACTCCAAAGGAACCTTTATCCAAATCAACTCTGTAGCGGACAGACTAGTCGTACAGGAGCATGCTGGGCGAGTGGCCACAACAGCTGAACTTAACAATGTCACTCTTCTTATCAACTTACCAGACATCCTCTCGCCTCCTTTCATATCGCTGCACACTTCACTGTGCATCACCCCTTAACCCAGTGACAATCACGCACTCTGACTGTACTCTCTGTAGTATGAATGGGTCTTTATGCTACACAGTTTATCTGGAACAGTTTGTCTTCATCATTATGTGTGTCCAGGTGATGGGCTGGCTGCCTAGCAACTGCTTCTGAGTCGCAGTGGAACAAGTAAGCTGAAAAGAAAGCTACTAGCGATGAAGAAGAGACACCTGTGTTCTTTTTCTTTTAAATATCTCAAGTATTGTTTACTGTTTCGGTGAAAGAGAGGGAGTCAGTGCTTGCAAATCGTTTCACTGTATTTGTTATGTGTGTGTGTCTTTCTGAGAGAAACCTAAGCAAAAAAGAGACAAATCAGACATGAAGAGATACTCTTTACTCTGTAAAGCAGGGTTCTTTCTTTGACGCATTTCTTTGCCATAACCGATCTTTGTTACTTTTGTTGTATTAATTTATAAAAGTGCACATATAATCTGTGCATTTGTGAAATGGGCCTCAGTTGTTTTTTTTTTTTTTTGCAAAGGTATGCCATGGTTGTTTCCTTTTTGTCTTTATGGTCATGTGTCAACACTAAAGCACACAATCGGTCCTTAACACTTTCACATGGCCTCTCTTCCTTATCTGCAGACCTTGGCTTACTTATATGAGTGTTCAAGTTAAGGATGCGGCTCTTCTGAGAAAGTTCCTCTGTTTTAGATTTAATCTGACTGATACATTCAGAGGTCTGGGGTTAACAATAGTCTTGGGTTCTCTTTATTAGGTTTTTACCAGGGTTCTGTATCACGAAGCAGGATTACTGAAGTTAGCTTGATAACTGCACTGAGTAAAACCAGACTACTCCCAAATCAGGAATTTGGACGTAAAGCTGCAACACTAAGCAGTGTTTTTACCAATAGAGCAATAATGGAGCTAAAATGAGAGTGAATCTTGGACTTCATCAGGTAGCCGGAAACACGACTCCAAATGAATGCTAATGTTGCTCTACTGGATGTGTAAGTAGGCAACTTTTTGCTAACAAGTTGTTCATTAGTTCAGTTATCTAGCTATCTAACAATCCTGCTTCATTATAAAAGGCCTAAGACTATTCTGTGGACATGTTATAGATCACATCATAAAGCACATCTCGGTTTAATGAAACATACATACCATTTGCCAGCAAAAAGGAGATGGTTTAGATTCAGCTTTTCCCACTCAGCACACCTCATGATTTATGAAAACATCCAGAGAATGAGATTGAACAAAGCCACTTTGTTTCGGGTCACACAGCTCCAGTGATTGTATGAGTCACACTCAGGGGATTATACTTACAACAACAAAATGTAGTATTAGAAAATCTCACTGTCATGTGTGTTCCAACGTTAACAGGGGCTCAAGTATATTATACAGATAATACATGACTTGAATAATTGTAAATTGATACATTTGGAGTTTGTTTTGAAATGGAAAAATGCCCCTTAAGAAAAAGACAACTTCCTGTTTAAATAGTAAAGGAAGCGCATATTCCACAGAGCCACAAACATTGTGTTGGTTTATATGGTAAAAGACCCAAATTCACTTGATTACCACTGGGTTGCCTCTTGATTCATCAGTCACTTTTCTATATTTTTGATTGTGGTCTGTTCTATGTAAATCAAGGCATAAGGCCATATGCAGATATTTGTGTTGTGTGTGTGTGTGTGTGTGTGTGTGTGTGTGCGCGTGTATGTGCACGGTGTATGCAGATGCAAATGTTCTTCGTAGATCTCAGACTGTGATTGAACCCTGCACAGAAAATGAGTCCCTTTTTTATATAATCTTGAGTGGTCTGTGTGTGTGTGTGTGTTTGTGTGTACGAGGGAGAGAAAGATATATGTACATATGACTCATGAGCAGATGTACAGTAATAAACTACCAATAAACAAGGCTATGGGCATCCTCCTCTGTTACTGTGTGATTTTTGTTTTCCTGCTTGTTGACGTAAAGTCTCTATGTAGACTATCAGTCATTCAAGGTCACAGGAAATCTAGAGGAACTACGTCAAAGACGACTGGATTTGCTGTTTTACTCTTGTAATGAGTGAAAGTTAATATGACTTAGCAGCAGGTTATAGTCTCCAGGCCAACAAAGGGCGGGCAGAGATATGGAAGCAGCAGCCCTGTGACATGCAAAGTGGAGGAATGTGGGTGCGATAAACTCCAGCACTCTGACGAGAGAAGGTGCTCTGCTTTGGAAAGCGTGGCGAAAAAGGACATTGGGAACATGCATGCCGCTCAAAAGCTTTGAGAGAAATCACAGAAGTGATGAACTAAGCTATACTTTCTCGGAAAAGTTGTCAAAGAGACTAATCAAGATGACTGATTACTGAACCAGTAACCTTCATAATCGACACAGGAGCAGATGCTACAGTTATCAATCAAGGGACATTCAAAATGATGAAAATTAAATTTTGTCCTCCTGACACACGCTTCATAAGCCCAGCAGGTAACCTCAGATATATAGGTATGTTGCAGGCCACCACCAGCTACAAGGACAATCAGTAGTGTATGTGATAAGGGAAAGGCAACTACCTACTAGGCCGCCCTGAAACTGTGGAGATGGGTCTAGTGAAGCGGGTGGATGAGTTCAGTGGCATTTTTGGATCAAGTGGGCTGGCAGAGCCGGTGAGAATAATCCTACTAGAGGACGCCCGGCCATACGCTGTGCAAACAGCCAGACGGATACCTTTGTTCCACTTGTTCCCCTGGTTAAGAAAGAACTGCAGCGCATGGAAAATGAGGGCATCATTGATGAAGGTCACTCGGCCAACAGAATGGTGCGCCACCGTGGTGCCGGTGCTCAAACCCAACAAGAGGGAGGTTTGTTGCTACGCAGGCATCAGGAGGCTGAACTGAGCAGTGAAACGGGAAAAGTACGTACTGCCCACTGTGGCGGAAATAATGCCAAGGCTTGCCGGGTCAAAGATCACATCATTGGATGCAGCTAGCAGGTTCTACCAGATCTCCCTGCATGAGGACAGCAGGAGACTCACTACTTTTATAACCCCATTTGGGAGGTACGCCTTCCCATTTAGGATAACGAGTGCTCCTGAAATTTCCCAAAGGGAAATGGCTGAAACCTTGACAGGACTTGAAGGTACAGATGTCTACATGGATGATATACTAATACAGACAATCCACGACCAGCGCCTAGCAGAGGCACTGAAGTTCCTTGAAGCTGAAGGTCTCAAACTGAACAAAGCTACAAGCAAGTTCAAACAGAAACAGCCCTAACCAAAAAGTGTGCTATTAGTATACTTCTTTTAAACTTAAAATAAGAGAGTATACTTTCAGTTTACTTTTTATGTACTTATCAGAGATATACTTAACAAAAGTATACATAAGTATACTTGGCTCAAACTGAAAAGTATACAGAAAAGCCTAAGTATACTTGTCTCGTACTGACAAAGGTCGTCGACAAAGGTCCTGACCGGGTCACTCCAGAAGAGAATAGGAACAGTGAAGTGATCCGAGCTACAGAGACACAAAGGGACTCGCTCTGGCAGAGTGAGTAAAGCATCGGCTTCACTTCTCAGACTTGGAGGCTGCCCACTGGTGGTGACAGACATATGGCACTCCTGTAGTGCAGTCTTCATGGGCCCACAGAGTAAAGGTCTTACACTAACATTTGAACATAATAATAATAAAACTGAAGAAAATGTGCAAATGCGTACCGGATTCAACAATTGAGCATTGTGTGTGTGTGTGCCAAGTTAGTCACCCCCTTGTCACTCCTTCTCGTCCAAGACCAAAGCATACTGAAATTTAAAAAAAACATATAAATACAATTTTGCTTGGTGTAGGTTGTAACATTTTCTCACATGTTGTAACAACTAACCCAGACTCTTGTAGCTATGAACTAGCTTACCTTACAGCCAACAGCTAAAACATTAACAACTTGCGTGAAGAACAGATAAACAAATAATAAACGTGATTTAAGTTTGGTGAATTTAACTACAACGCAGGCAGTGCTATCACAAAAATAAATTAAGTAAAAAAAATTGCTTTCTTACCTCAAAATTTCCTTATAAACTTGTCTGTGTCTGCCACATGGAGCTACTTCCTCACATGAGGAATAAGGACTTAACCGAGCATGTGCAGAGTGAATCAGGTGATTTGTATCTTGTTCCTGAGTTGAGAAATTGTGAAAAGTGTCTCCCATTATGAGGAGATTGTCTGGTCCAACTACATTATTGGTAATCTTCTCAGTAATTTTTTTTAAAGCTTGGACATCTGTCCATTTATAAGAAAATGAGTTGGACCTATAATCTCTCGAGAGGGAGGCTCTGAACAAACATCTATAAAAGGCAAGGAAAGTGTGAATTCATGTCATCAATATCAAAGAAGATGGTACATTTTTAACATTTTTTATTAGTGCCTGGCATCCTGAATTAAGTTTCTGCTCGTGATGCATTATGCAAATTGTAAGGAGGGCTCTTCTGGTAATTGGGAGTGTAATTTGTAGTACAATAGACTGGTGCAGGAATGAGTCCTAAAACCTGGAAATGAGTTAACAATTTAGCACTTCTGGTTCCCTCATCTCAAAGTCAATAGTTTTTTGAATGGGTTTTTAGTTAGATGCCTAAAATAAGGTCTTTGTAGATTTTAACGTTTTGTTCTACGATATAAAATACATCAATAGATATCCCTGTTGTGAATTTTGATGCCTTTATGTGTCTTAAAAAAGGCGGTTGCTAACAAGTGGCTAAATGAGACTACTAAACGTCATCATGCCAACTCGTCTGCCTTTACAGCCTCGTTGTTTATACTCGCGTTCATGCGACCGTGGTGTAGTTCCTTTATAGCCCACCAACAGCTTTGTAGTTCTGGCGATTGCATTCACACTTCAAAAATTATAGAAGTAGTGTTCATTTGTGGAGATTATCTTGCTGAACAAAACATGTAAGTATCACAAATGTGTTTATTTTCTGCAATAATCCAAAACCCAATAAAAAACTCCCATTGGCCCATTGTCAATTAAAATACTGAAAAATTAAATGGTTTAAAGATCTAAACAAGTATAAAAGGCAGAAGAACAACACTTCATATTCATTTAGTATCATCATTTTATTGGCAGAATTCTCAGACATGGCCTCTTTATCATGTAAGCATGGCAGGACATTATTGACTATGTTAATATTCTTTTAATCCAGCTATGCCGCTGGAGAGCATTTTGATAAGTTTCTGCAATCCACCTTTAGTGTTCATAATATTGTCAAAGAAGCTGTGGAACTCAGAGCTATAGTCATTCATGAATTTGGTCATATCAATGACCTCTGTTTCTTGGGAGGGAGACTCATCCGGGCAAAAACCTGTGAGGTAGACAATTGTGAATTAATTTAATTTAGACCAGGGTAGAGCTGAATTCATGAATGTGCAACCTTATCAACCATGGTACTGAACAGAATAAAAGCAGAGACCAAGAATAGAGGTTTAAGCGATGATAAGTGACTTGTGTGTGACTATCCCACATATGCATTTGACTACTGACTATACTGTGTTATGTGATATATGTGTATGTGTATATGTGCATATATATTGTTTCAGCTGCTGTACAAATGAAGGCACAGTTTCTTCTGACTATTAAAAGTGCAGGTACATTCTGTATTCACATATATGTTAAACATTTCATTATGATAAACTGAGCGTATTCACAACCTCGGGGGATTTAGTGTTGGAAAACAACCTAGCCGTGGCTTTTTGGCGTTGTAGCCAGATTATACGTGTGAAAGTTCATAGGCCTACCTTTTTCTGGGTCCAGGATAGCAGGTGCTGGTAAGTTCACACACTCTACCTGCTTGGTAAACTCTTGCAGCTCAGCAGCAGTCAGCTTATCTCTCCGGCCTACGAGACAGAACAAGAAGGAGCTATAGAGTAATCTTCTACTGGGCTTATGGGTCGGTCAAGTAACTTCTGACATTCAAATACAAGAAGATGGACTACATTTTATTTATAATAAAGCAAATATAATGATTAAATCATATAATATATATATATATATATATATGATATATTTTATAAATAAAGATAATAATACTTTTATATAGTATAATGCCCTGCTGTCCAACAGTGTTACAGAGCTTCTAGCATGGCTATAGACTTGCTTTCCCATTAAGAGTACCTTTGTGAATAGTCTGACTTAGAGCTGCAACAATTAATCAATTAATCAATTAGTTGTCAACTATTAAATTAATCAAGCCTATTTTGATAATCAATTAATCATTTTGAGTAATTTTTTAAGAAAAACAGTCTAAATTCTTTGTTTCCAGCTTCTTAAATGTGAATATTTTCTGGTTTCTTTACTCCTCTATGATAGTAAACTGAATATCTTTGAGTTGTGGACAAAACAAAACAACACTGATCGACATTTTTCATAATTTTCTGACATTTTATAGACTAAACAACTACTCGATTAATCGAGAAAATGATCTACAGATTAATCAACAATGAAAATAATTGTTGAAGTCAGTCTGACAGTAGAAGTAGTAGTCAGATCCCTTACTGTAAAAGTACCAATACATTAATATAAAATTACTCCATCACAAGTAAAAGCCCTGCATTCAAAATCCTACTTAATTAGAGTATCAAAAGTAGGAGTACATTACTCAAAAACATTAGCTTTTTTGGAAATATTGGATACTTTCACATCTTTGTGCTTCGACAGTTATTTAAATGAAAATGTTAGAAGTTTAAAGGGGAAATGTCTATTTGGTGGAACTGCTAACAACTCATAGACATCTGAAACATGACAGTTTGGCCACAACTACACTGATCTCTTGTAAAGGGGTAAAGGTTCGAAAAGGTTGGGAATGACTGTTTTAGTCTTTACGGCTATCATATGGTTTTAATGTCAAATCTTAATCTGAAATGTAACAGATGTCAGATTAATGTATTGGAGTAAAACGATTTACAGGTTTTTTTGCATCAGTGGGATCAATACATTGATTATTTGTCAGGTATTTAATTCACTGGATACTGGAGACATCTGGTTGTTTCATCTAAACAATCTCAGCTGAGTCCAGAAAACGTATTGTGTCACAATTAGGGCTGTCAATCGATTAAAATATTCAATTGCGATTAATAGCATGATTGTCCATGATTAATCGCAATTAATAGCAATTAATCACACATTTTTTATCTGTTCAAAATGTACCTTAAAGGGAGATTTGTCAAGTATTTAATACTCTTATCAACATGGGAGTGGACAAATATGCTTGCTTTATGCAAATGTATGTATATATTTAGTATTAGAAATCAATTTACAACACAAAACAATGACAAATATTGTCCAGAAACCCTCACAGGTACTGCATTTAGCATAAACAAATATGCTCAAATGATAACATGGCAAACTCAAGTCCAACAAGCATCAACAGCTGTCAGTGTGTCAGTGTGCTGACTTGACTATGACTTGCCCCAAAACTGCATGTGATTATCATAAAGTGGGCATGTCTGTAAAGAAGAGACTTGTGGGTACCCATAGAACCCATTTACATTCACATATCTTGAGGTCAGAGGTCAAGAGACCCCTTTGAAAATGGCCATGACAGTTTTTCCTCACCAAAATTTAGCACAAGTTTGGAGCCTTATTTAACCTCCTTCATGACAAGCCAGGATGACATAGTTAGTACTAATGGATTTCTTAGGTTTTCTAGTTTCATATGATGCCAGAATCTTCACACTAGTTTTAAATCTAGCTGAGCCCGCTACAACCTCCGATAGATCGATTGCGTTAATGCGTTAAAGAAATCAGCTGCGTTAAAACAAATGTGCGTTAACTTTGACAGCCCTAGTCACAATACATATTGATACTGTGATATAGAATTAAGGAGGTTTTAACCATATTGTCCACCCCCAGTCTGACGTTTAATACAGCGCGTAAACTCTCAGATATGCAAATCCATTTCAGCGTCATTGTGAACATATTGTGAATTCTTACTCATGAGCTGGATACTCTGGTATGATCGTCCTCCAATGGTGTAATTTGAGTAGGAAACAGTGCAGTCAGGGCAGCTGGTAGTCAGTAGGACCCCAGAACCAATGACAGGTTTATCTGGGGACACAACATACATCAACATGTACACAAAGTGCTTTTGCAATGTTGGACACAAAGTCCAAATTTGTTTGTGAAGGTACAGGGTCAGTCAGACTGTTTGTACAGCGTGTTTCATCAATAATACTCACCCATAGAGAGAGTGCTGTTCCCCACGGTCATCTTACTAGTGACAGTGAAGCACCTGCCAAACCTTTCATATGTAGACATTTTAAAAAGTGAAATTACACACTGAAATGTTTTTTAAATTTGGAAAGAACATCACTGGACACACACAAGACTAAAAGATTAAATTTAGGCTTGAAATTACATTTTTAGAGTCTGAAGATTGATGATATCACTTTCGTCAGCAGCAGCAGTGATATTCGTCCTTGCGCTGTCCACTAACATCTTCGTCATCAATTGGGATGCCGGGATGTTTGTGGCTTCTGCTATGTACGTCCACTTGCCCAGCAGCTGAAACAAACGGCGTCTTCCTCAGTTGCATGAGACAACAAATGGTTGTGTAATCTTTTTGAAAAATTAAAACACAAAAAGGATCCAACAAGCAGAAAGTGAGATTGTGAGAGACAAGTGTCTTACCTGCTCTCTTCCCGTGAACTCCAGAGGTTGGACCAGACGCTCACAGTCGATCACAGGAGCTGACTGTCCAACGGACAGAAGACTGAGCACAACCACAGCAGCATGAATAAACTTCATCATGGCTCGCCTCGTCCACAAAGATCCTCAATCTGTGTCTTTGCGTATTGCACTGATCGTAGCTTGAAACTGATTGTGTCTGCCGCAAGCTAAAACTACTGCATTTAAGTCCAGACGCCCATTCCAAGTGGAGTCACGGGTTGTTTGCAGATGTGTTGCAATGTGGTTGAGAGGTGGATAAAGTTAAATATTTATTAACTAAGTTAGGCCTCCAAAATTGGAAAAATGACAAAAGTGTTGATGTCTGATGCTTTTAGCCTACTCTAAAACAAAGGCACAAGGTCACAGATCCCACCACTGAGGTGAAGG
The DNA here is from genome assembly GCF_015220745.1 of Sebastes umbrosus. Taxonomy (NCBI): domain Eukaryota; kingdom Metazoa; phylum Chordata; class Actinopteri; order Perciformes; family Sebastidae; genus Sebastes; species Sebastes umbrosus. The sequence goes on from NC_051271.1 coordinate 10,493,795, forward strand.
TTGCCATATCAACTGGTGTTGTGTGTGTGCGGTTGGCAGTGTTTCCTGATTTCCTGCTGTCAATGCAGCTACTAAATAGCTTAAAAGTCACACTATGTAACTCCTTCAACTCTTTGGTTTCCACATAAGTGCCGCCTCAACCTACAGCTGCCGCCTCTGCCAGCAACATGCAGCCGCCTCTGCCTGCAGATTCTGGCAGACAGTTGCAGCGTGATGCTCCACCTCTGCCGTCAACCTACAACTGCCGCCTCCACATGCAGCCTCTGCCAGCAACCTGCAGCCACCTCCACCTGCAGATTCTGGCAGACAGCTGCAAGATAGTCGGAACCTCCACCTCCACCTACAGCCTCTACGAGCTACCTGCAGTTGCCTCTTCCACCTGCAGATTCTGGCAGACAGCTGCAACCCAAACCTCTACAGTCTTTTCCAGCAACCGGCACCGCCGCCTCTACCTCTAATCTGCAGTCTTCATCGACAACTTCAGATAGCAGAAAGGTGCAGCTTGAACCTCCACCTGCAGCCTCTCCCAGCATCCCGCCGCCTCTGCCTGCCACCCAGAGAGCCCTTAAAAACACCATGAAGACACAGAGGTAAGACACACATTTTAAACATTTGCAAGATGAACAGAAACTCATGACATGCATCCTTATTAATGACTAAAGCACACATTTCCTCTTTAACATTTACAGAGAATCTGAGTTATTTTCGTGGGAATGGAAGTGAGGAGACTATCTGTATGCTGCAACCTGAAGCCTCCTCCTGCCCCTGCTTCCAGCCTTCCCCAGCGATCTACAACCCTGGCCTCCACCTGTCGATTCTGGCAGACAGCTCCAGACACTTGCTCCATTTACAGCCTCTTCCAGCTCCAGCCTGGATCCTTCGCCAGCAACCTGCAGCCTCCATCTGCACCTTCAAATACGGGCAAACAGGTGCTGCCTGGATCTCCACCTATGGCTTCTGCCATTAACCTCTGCCTCCACTTGAAGATTCTGGCAGCTGCAGCCCAAACCCTCCACCTACAGACTCTGCCAGTAACCTACAGCCGCCGCCACCACCAGCATATTCTGAGAGACAGCCTTCAACCCACCTAAAAACCTGATCCAGATTTTGCCTGCAGCCTTTTCTAGCAACCTGCAGTCTTCATCGACACCTTCAGATGGCAGAAAGGTGCAGCTTGAACCTCCACCTGCAGCCTCTCCCAGCATCCTGCAGCCTCCGCCTGTCACACAAAGAGCCCCCTAGAACACCATGAAGACGCAGAGGTAGGACAGATATGTTAAACATTCGCAAGATGAACAGAAATTCATTACATGACTAAAGCACAAATTCCCTCTTTAACATTTACAGAGAATTTGTTTTCATTGTGAATGGAATGAAGATTATCTGTATACTGATACTGCCGAGGAGGAGCTATCCTATTATCATGTAAAGACCTAAGTGGAAGAAGAGAGGCCAGGGACACACTCAGCATGGTAAATATAACATTTTAGATAACATGAAAATAGATAACTGTGTAATATTTCTCCAATTGAGTCTGACTGTAATGGGATTCTTTAAAGGACGTTTGGAGCTGTATGATATTTTCACACAACACATTTTCTTTTTTTTTTCTTTCGTCAGGCCCTGGTGGACTTCACACATGTCCTGGAAGAGGAATCTCTCCTCTGTTGCTCTTTCTGAGGCTTCGCCCATTTTTTTCTGTTAAAACGTTTTTTGGGAGGAGTTTTTCCTCATCCTATGAGAGGGTTGTACTGTAAAGGACAGAGTATCCTGTTCATATTGTAAAGCCCCCTGAGGCAAATTTGTGATATTGGGCTATACAAATAAAATTGAGATCTGCCAGCAGCTGATCAACGACTATGCAGATAATTCCTTCTATCAGAGCTATGCATCAAAGATGCTTATTTTTTCGGACTTTTTTTCCGACATTTTTTTAGATCTTTCTTTTTGGACATTTTTTCAGACATTTTTTTCGGACATTTTTCAGATCCTTTTTTTCAGACTTTTTTTTTCATACATTTTTCATACTTTTTTTCATACTTTTTTTTCAGACTTTTTTTTCGGACATTTTTTCTGACTTTTTTTCAGATTTTTTTTTTCTGACTTTTTTCAGTCTTTTTTTTTCAGACATTTTTCAGATCTTTTTATATATATATATATATATATATACACATACACATATATACATGTTTTATCTGTTCAAAATGTACTTAAAGGGAGATTTGTCATTTATTTAATACTCTTATCATCATGGGAGTGGGCAAATATGCTTGCTTCATGCAAATGTATGTATATATTTATTATTGTAAATCAAATAACACAAAACAATGACAAATATTGTCCAGAAACCCTCACAGGTACTGCATTTAGCATAAACAAATGTGCTTAAATTATAACATGACAAACTGCAGCCCAACAGGCAACAACAGATGCCAGTGTGTCAGTGTGCTGACTTGACTATGACTTGCCCCAAACTGCATGTGATTATCATAAAGTGTGCATGTCTGTAAAGGTGGAACTCGTGGGTACCCATAGAATCCATTTTCATTCACATATCTTGAGGTCAGAGGTCAAGGGACCCCTTTGAAAATGGCCATGCCAGTTTTTCCTCGCCAAAATTTAGCATAACTTTGTTATTTAACCTCCTTCGCAACAACCTAATACGACACGGTTGGTACCAATGGATTCGTTTTCTAGTTTCATATGATGCCAGTATCTTCTCTAGCTTTAAAGCTGAGCCTGCTACAACCAAAATATCGCAAGTTGCATTAATGCGTTAAAGAAATAAGTGCCGGTTAAAACAAATTTTCATTAACGCCTTATTATTGCGTTAACTTTGACAACCCTAATGTCCATATATCTTCTTGGGGGGTATCTGTGAAATAAACAAAAAAGGAAAAGTCTTGTTTTTACAAACATTTTATTGAGTTCATAATGTGAGGCCACTACTGCAACCACTAATTATAATAATAACAATAAAACAAGGCAGTTCCTCCATTCTAATTTTATTATTATTGTCTTAAACTAATCAGTTCACAAACATATCAAAAAAAGCATCCAGGAGTTTTGCAACTCGATGTCCCATCTTGGCCTCTAATAAGGAGTTGAGGGCGCTGAGCCCGTCTGAGGGCGAAATGTTGTCCGGGCAGATTTCTGTGTGCATACACATTAAGAATAAGTCACAAAACAAAACAGCTCTGTATGGCATTATGGAGGCACAGCATGGGGAAATAAATAGTTAAAATACTCACCGTTGTTTGTGTTTATCATTATAGGCGACGGCATCTTTAGACATTCTGCTTGTGTCTTGAACGCCTCCACAACATCAGGTGAGACACTCTGTCTCCTGCCTGGAAATAAAGAGTTGGGAACATTTTGCATTAGAAAAATAGTCAGTTGCTTTATTGTGTTCAATAAGGGTCAATCCAGTGTTTTAGGACTGATAAGTGAGTTTCTTACTAAAAAGCATAAAACTGGTGAAGGTGTCTTTGCCAGAGGTAAGTTCTTCATGGACAACCAGACAGTCGGAGCAGTTAGTCGTCAGGTAGACTTCCTTGAGGTAGAAAGGTTGCTCTGTGAAAAATACACGCACAAACAAATGAAATCACAGGAAATTATCACTTTGAACGCACGTTTCCTCTAAAGACGCTCTCTGATACCACTGTGGCTCTTCTTCACTCACCAATTAACATCGTGCTGTTTTCAAAGGTCACAGTGTAAGTTAAGCTGGAACATTTGCCATATCTGCGAAGGAAAAAAGTAAAGGCTGTATCAGAACATAATCTTTAGTAAGTCAGCAGAATCGAGCAGCTATATACATCAATAACCCCGTGTATTAAATTTGACATACTAAAAGCTGCTATAATCAACATGTTGATATTATCAATGGATCAAATGACTCTGAAGGTGTTGCTTGTAGTGATGAGCCCACCCGACTCTGCACTTTCCCTCACATATTTAGTGTCTTTCAGCTTGTTTTGGTTTACGCAACTTTACAGTTTTGATTCACTCTCACAGCTCTCAAACATAAAACTTTCCAGTGATGTGATATAGAGTAGGAACACGACGTGCACGATGCAAATTCACCTTCCCTTGTCTCCAGACATTAAATAGTTTGAAGATGCTATACAAACATTATGCTAAAATACTTAAAGTGGCAGTAGGCAGTATATTTTTGGCATCATTGGGCAAAAATTCCATAATAACCTTTCAGCATATTGTAATTCAAATGTTCTGAGAGATAACTAGACTTCTGCACCTCCTCATAGCTCTGTTTTCAGGCTTTAAAAAATCTAGAGACTTTGGCCAATCACAGGTCATTTCAGACAGAGAGCGTTCCTATTGGCTGTTCATTCAACGGACGCAGCTGTCAATAACTCGCAAACTCCGATCAAACGGTCCAGGCAGCGCTGATCAAATATGATTTAATATTCTGTTACAGTAATGCCTATTTCTCACCTCAAATGTTTTCAGAAACATCTTGTAGTGTAATGTTTAGCTGTAAAAGGAGAAAGTGTGCTCCGGCTGGTGGGCGGTGCTTGGTATTCCCTCAACTGATCTCTACATGGCTGCCGGGTCACAAACTATAAAAAATATCTCATTAACAAGATATTTATATATCTAGTTATAACTAGATAAGTTCCTCGTTGTAACATATATATTTTTACGATAACAGCAGAACAATTTGGTTTGTAAAAACATATTAACTGGAACCATCAGGATTAGAAGTTCCTATGGGACGTTTATTGGTTGGAGAGATGACTAATTTCCCCCAAACAGCAGAAACACATAGCCTTCAGCTCCCGTGGTGGGATAGTGTGGGTGAGGATTTACACTCTCTGAGTCTGGATGATATTGAGGATGTTGCTCTGGGTGGTTGCGGTGATGTCCAGCCAGATGCTGGTCATCAGATGGCCCAGGGAGCGGCTTCCTGGGAGGTCAGAGCTCCCACCAATGTACAGCCACCTTCCCAACATCTGAAGCACACAGAATATGTTAATGTTTCTCAACCTTTGGGGCCGTGACCTCCTGTAGACTTGTGAGAGACTTTACTTTGTTATACTAAATTAAATATGTTTGAACTATAACATCAATATTATATTGAACATGTGGAGCTCCCTTCATGCTGTTGAAACTAGATCACAAAATATTGAAATATGGTAAAGCTTTGTTTCACAGGTCTGTAATTTGAAGTTCAGTCTCAAAAAATTCCTAATAATTTACAAGACACTTTCTGGGAAGAACGATGTAATGTTTGTTCTAATTATTGGGGAAATAGAGACAGTGGGTGCTATAGCATAAGTCATTTAGTCAGAGCACAGCAGGTCAAATGATCATGCAAAAATGTGAGTTTTTTTACAGACAAGCATAAAATAGAGGGGAATACAGTTCCCAATACAAATTTAATGATAAAGGAATATTAACCTATTTCAATGCAGCTTTTCTTTGTAGGGCATTCCTGTTTTCTTTATAATTTGTACTATATTACATAGTTCTTTCCAGGAAACTTCCTAGGAAAGTATTAGGAGGTGAATGACCTGTGAAACAAAGATGTGATTTGACAACTTTTCATTTCTGGGGGCCAGAAATCTGTGGAAGTTCATGGGCTAATAAAGAGAAACCGTGGCCTATGTGTACAGCATGTAATGTATTTAGAAAAATCTGGTCAGAAAGGACAGAGGAGTTGTGTCATTGTCAGACAAAGTCTTATTATAGGCTTTTAACAGCTGTAAGCGTTTATCTCATGTGGTTAAACAGTATTAAAGTTAGAAACAGCAACAGCCTTTGCAAACTGAATTAGTTTCTGTATTTGTTTCAGCGATGTAGTTACAGGATTCACATTTTTCAAAATATTTTTTTTTGTGTTTGTCTCTTCAAAAACTAAAGACAGTACCCTAGAAATGTATGAATATGTAGCCTATCATTGAATTGTATCTGATGAAACCAGAGACGTTATTTTTTACAAAGAAAATCAGAAGTGCACTTACGTCTTCATTGCTGACAGTTATGGGTTTGACCAGATGGTCACAGCTGCTCAGAGGAGCAGAGCGTCCCAACGAGAGAAGACTCAGCAACACCACAACAGCAACACACTTCTTCATCCTCTGAGTGGCTCGTATGTTGTTGTTTTTTCTCAAGCTTTCCTTCTGTGCCTCCCAGTATGTCTTCTACACTCTGCTTTAATTTTGTCTTCCGTCTCCCCCTGGATGCATCTCACCAGCATATATTCACTCTTCTGTTAGCTGACATAAGCAAAGCAAACAGGGAGAGAGGGGCGACTTTGACCTGTTTTTAGGAACAGGTGGAATTTTGATCCGATCACATCAACAGTAGAGGCTGTTATATAACAGCCTACAGCATGAAGGCTAATTTATGTAAACAAAAAATGTCATTATATTAACATATTTTCATGTTTTGTTGTTTTCAATAGGAAACAGCAGCTTTCTTAATAATCAATGCTACTAAATGCACCATTATAGGCAGTATTTATTTAATCCTTTCAGCCAGTGGCAGTGCTGGAGGACATATTCAGATCATTTACTGCAGTAAAAGTGTCAATACAACAAAGCAAAAATACTCCATTAGAAATAGAATTCCTCCAGTCTAGTAATTCTTCATTATTTTTTATCTTGCCTTGAGATTATAAGAGAAGTTTTTGTGTACGGTTTCAGTTTCCTACCACTCCTGCACAGCCTTTGGTTTACTTTTAATTCACATATGTGTGTGTGGAGGTGTGTCTGTATATGTACAAGTGAATGTCTTTGCACACAAATCTTTTGTAATTGTTGCTTTTTTTTTATTCTGCAAACAAATAAAACAAGAAGTATTATAATTGTCTAACACTGTAACACTCAAGTTGCATAGTGAGCAAATTGGGTGTTATATTTTAAATTGTGTAAAAAGTAAGACTGTAAAATTGTAGTTTTAAAATAGTACTGGCAATTAGATGTTTAATACTTAAATAAAACAGTAAAATAGGAATGTAACTACTGTTTTCAAGGTAAATTAAAGTTCTAAAAGTGTTTTGGATGAAATCACAAAAGCTATGAGCTTCTTTGTCAAATGAGCTTGATGGACATAAAAACTGCAAGATCCTAAATCAAACATTGATATTATGAGCTGTAGTCAGGACTTCAGAAACACTACGGTCACAAGTCCAGTTCCCCCCCTAGCAAAACTGTTAAGTAAACACATAGAACAGCTGCCTTGTAGTGCACATGTAAAAGAAAGATCTCCACGTGTCATACGAAGTGGTATAGAAAATACACCTTTTCTTGCATTATACATCTCTTTTGCGGCAGCACAGTTACACAGCTAAAATACATTTTGTGTTCCTATGAAGATAAATTCAAAGATGTTTTAAGACACATAAAAATACTTTGCTTCAAGTAATAGTTTGTCTGATAAGGTTTATCTATAAAAAGTTCAATTACCTCATTAGGAATTGTTAAAATCCAGAATCTACAAAAAAAAATGTATTTAAAAAGTTTAACTGCTGGACACAAGATGTCTGACTGCTCGATTTAAAGTTGAGCACAGAAAAATTAGCCCCTTCAGCAGTGGGCAACAACGAAGTAACAAAAAGCGAACACCTTTGAGTGAAGGGGGACTTTAAAGGTGCTAAATGTGAGATTGGGAGCATATCTATTGCGCCCACATGGCTCTCAACATGGCAAACAGTGTTAATCTGAGGGGGAACGTCACTTCCACGACAACGCCGTCTGTCGGGACGGTGTTACCAGCTGCAACCGCAATATGAGCGCAGTACAGAGCGTCGGCCGTGAGCTAGTCAGTGGGGCACGCTCACATGCTCTAAAAGGCATGCACGGCTAGACCTGCTATGTCAACAAAGCAAAGAGAAACTCAGATTACAACACAAGCGGACTTCATTCTCTGCTCAGGTAGACATTACTCTTCTATATCTTTACATAGACAATAGTTGTTTGATGCTATATTAATGCTCTGAATATCATATCGTATAGAGCACCTTTAAAGACTTCCGTGGTCACAATATTTCGACCCCAAAGGTGATTTTTTTTAAATGCATAATGGGTAGACTATACAGTTACCAATGTTCTGTGAAATATTAATATGAATCACTATTGGGAAACTAAAATATATTAAGAATTATTGGGACTATTATTCCAAAAAAGTCACAAAAAGGAGGTCTTATCAAAAGTGTTTTTTTTAATTGAACTCAACAAACTGACAGCTGTCTATAGATGTCATCATACAGGACAAGAACAAACAAACAAATGACAGAAAATAAAGAGCTAAACCTGCTGATCGTCCTGACTATACAATCAGAAATCTCTGAGCACGACCTAATTGTTACAGCAGTGCTCTGAGAGGAGGGTTGGGTAGCGGAGGAGAGAGGGAGGGGGATGAAGACAGATTGATGCCCTGTCTGATGTCAGCTAGTGATGGAAAGACAGATGAAGTAAAGAGGACGACCATCCCTCCTTTACCACCTCCTCTGCTCCATCCATTCTCTGCCTGAAGTGATGGTGAGGAGAACTGAGATTGATGGAGAGGGGAGTGACAGGACACATCGATCACTCGGTGACTTCCTGGTTTTGTTGGTCTGTGCTCATCTTCTCCCTTTCCTTCTTTCTCATCTTGGTGGGAGACACGGAGGGACAGACAGGACCAGAGACAGACAGACAGACAGACACTACTCCATGGCCTCCTGGTTCTCTTGGTCTGCGCTGATCTCCTCGCTGGCCTCTTTGCCCTCCTTGCTCCTCTTGCTCTTCTTGTGTTTGTGCCTCCGGTGGCTGTCGCCCTCCTCGCTGTCGTGCCTCCTCCTGCTACTGCTGCTAATTGAAGAGGAAGGTCAAAAGTGTGGAAAGGGCAGAGGAGGTGAGGAGATTTGAGAAGTAGATGAAATAGATCAGAGGGGGAGTAAAGGGCAGGGAGGGAAGGGAGACAAAAGGTTAGGCAGGGGAGAGGGATAAATAGAGACAAGAAGATCAATGGGTGAAGGAAAGAAAAGGTGAAGTGAAATGGAGACGGACAAAAGGGTAAGTGTGGTGCCAAATCAGAGTCAAGGAGGCAATGTTAGGCAAAAGACAAAAGTTGAAACAACCAAAAAACAGAAAACATTTACTGTTAATTTGTCAATTGACAATTTACTAAGCCCTTATCTTACTTAGTTGCTGTCCTTAAAGGGTAACTTTGGTATTTTCCCATGTTTTTGCGTGTGTAAGTGGGAGATAAAGAAGTTGGTTAGGAAAGGACTCTACAGAAAAACTTTTTTTCTTTACCTTTCGCTTGATCCGGCCTGTCTGTTCGCTTGGAGAAGTCTCGTTCTGAAATCTTGCATCGCATCAATATTGTCGAAAAATAGCTAAATATACAGCCACGGCATTGAAAATCTTTTAGATAACACTAAGCTACGCTTTCTGTAGTCCAACACCGGCACACCTCTCTCCAACTCTCACTCACGTTTCCACCACTGTCTTCCAGAAAACATGACACAATAACAAACAGACCGGATCTGTAGGGTCCTTTCCATAATGTTGTCAAGACACTTATAATAACAATCAGAGCTTGTCAGTGGCAAAAACAAGTACTTTTAGTGGACGTAATTGACGGTGAGGAGTAGTCCAGAGCGATTACATTGCAACCAGTTTAGGGGATTGCCGTCTGCAGCATTCTTGCTCAATACTGTACCAATTTCAAAAATTGTTGTCCCCATTAGTCACTTAGACACAAAAACATGAGTCCAGGTTAAAAAATACCAAAGTTATCCTTTAAGTTTGTCAATTTTCCCGTTGTCACACGACACGTATGCAGTTCACAATGATTATTATAATGATTATTATAATGATTATTAGTGATTTTTGAAGGAATGGGTCCTTGACTTCAAAGGTAGACAAAAGCAGTTCCTCATTTCAGCCGGCAAAATCCAAGGTCACTGGCCAGAAGTGAGAAAACTGCCTTTGTACCGGTCACTGGCAGATTTTATAAGCTGCAGCTAGCCAAGCTAACCTTAGCTCTATGAGTTGGTTGACAACTCGAACGTCTCCAGCTGACTTGTTAATGTTTCAGCTGATTTGTTTCAAAACAAGAATACTATAAAAAAGGTTTTAGATATTAAACTGTATGGCGACCTACATGATGTCATGCTAAAAGACTGAGGCTAAAGACGATTCATGTAAAAGACATGGAAATAAACAAACAGCATTGTTCTCATAGAGCTAGTTAGTATGGTACAGAAAAATGCAATATCAGACTCATATTTAAATATAACTCTGTTCAGCCACTTTGATCACGAGCTTGTTCATATTTTAAAAACAGTATATTCTCACTTTAAGCGTAACAAGACAAAAGGCTAACTGATGTGTTTTGCTTTAAACTTCCCCAAATCCAATAAAGAGCAGAACAGACCTGCTGACATGAGTCTACACTGCAGTAACATCTAGGATCAACTTCTACTCAGTGGAGAAATACCACACAGTGGATGTGCTAGTTGTGAACGCGGCTACCCTTTAAACTCTTTACATGCCGAGTATCACTCTTACTACAGCTCCATGCACACCGCTTCAACATATGGAGAAATCCAAATCTTGACAGGCGCACTGTGCATAGTTACTGTTGCTAAGCTATAATTGGACAATACCTATTCGAGGGGGAGGGGTTTAGCGAACTGTTTTTGTGTCTGTTGACGTACCTGCGAGAGGACTTGTGGCGTCCTTCCTCTTTCTCTCGGTGCCGTCTCTCTCTGTGTCTTTCCTCTTTCTCTCGGCTCGACCGCTCACGATGTCGCTCCCCCCCATAACCACCACGCTGCTCCTGGTACTCGCGGTAACGATACCGCTCCTCTTCGCTATGGACGTTGAAAGAACAAGAGCTTTCACTTTACTGTTTTTAATGTTACAGCAAATTAATATTCGATCAGTCTGTCTGTGACGATGAGGGCCGTTTGCACCCATAGACAAAAACTGTGCCTGTGTGCGTTTTTGTCCCTCTCACCTGGTGTAGCCCATAGCTGAAGGGCTGTGCTCCCTCTCTCTTTCCCGCTCATGTGTCCTCTCTCTGGGTCGTTGTTCTCTTTCCTTCTCTCTCTTGTCGTCTCGGCGGGAATAGTAGTCCCAGGGTTTAGAGTTGTCCATCATGGGGGGCCAAGGAGGAGGTACACCTCCAGCCATGGGTGGAGGGTATGCACCTGAGAAGGTAAAGAGGAGGGCAGCCGAAGACTTGGTTATTATTTTGTGTTAAAATGTTTCAAATAGGTGATAATGTAAAACATACCCCCGCTCACTGCTTGACCCCTGCTAAAGTAGGGCCAAAGGTTTTGCCAAAAGGCACAACTACACCACACTGTCAACCATCATACCAAATTTGAAGTTCCTCAGTTAAATAGTTTTCCAGTTCTGATCCGGAAACAAAAGTGTGACACGCGAAGGGACGGCAGGACGGACAGCGCTCTATAGCCCCGACTACGTTGTCGCGGGGGTATATAATTAAATATGTTCAAAAATAAAACCAACGGTATGAATAGCTTCCACTGTTTTTAAGACATTTCTGTGATTATTTTCCATAGAGATCTATTATTCAGATCAACTGAAGTTCTGACGCTGTGATGCTGACTACACAGACAGATTACGATGTAAAGCTTCCTACCTTGAGGGAACGGATAGGGAGGGACAGAGCGTCCATCATAACCTCCAGGGTGGCCACTGTAGAAACAGAGGAAAGACAACATGTTACAGTGTTTGTGTGTGTCCATATGCTCTTGTGCTTCTATCACTATAAGGACAAAATGTTTTCACAGTAAGAGAAATAAAAAAAAGTCTCGTCTTCATGTTCAAAATCTCTACAATGATGCCAGTGTGTAAAAAAAAAGCAGGATATTTTTCAACGGGTGACACAGATGTATGTTTTAACTGTAGACCCTTAAATTTCCCTATTTTAATTCACACTCAGTATTATCTCTCAAGCAGGGCGCTGCTGCACATACATGACCCAAAATAGCAGGTGTGCTTGGAGACGCCCACATAGTCATTGCACCCAGGACCTGCCGACCTTGTGCAATTAAAATAGAGCCCTTAGACGTGTGTATGTGTTTTTACATGTGTGTTACCTGTCCATAGTGGGGATGATAGCAGGAGGGGGCCCGCTAGGTGGAGGAGGAAAACCAGGAGGAGGGACAGTAATGGGTAACCCTACAAGGGAGAAAGAGAGAATGAACACACAGAAAAACACCAGCTGAGAAAGAATAAGATGATGATGATGAACTTACTGGGTGGGGGGATGAGTGGGGGTGCAGTGTTGACGTTGGGTGGTGGAGGGAGGAAAGGAGGCGGGGGTATGTTTGGAGGAAGCGGTCCAGGGGGGAAGAAGGTGGGAATCTTAGCTGGAGTCGGCTCAGCGTCTGTCTGTTCAGAGATCACCTGCACAGAAAAACAGACAGGATGACAACACACACTCACAGCACTGGTTCTTTTAACTCTAGTTTAGTCAGAGCTAAAACAACACCAGGAAAAATAAAATCACGTATAAAAAAAAAGATTTTTTTTTGTCAGAGTGACTGACTGTGTTGCCTCTGTGTACCTGGATATTGTTGCCTTCGAGATTGTGTCTGCGTCGCCCTTCAACCCTGCTGATGGTGGCCGTCCCTCCGCCAATCACATCTATAGTACCACTCGTCTTCCTGGGAAAAGAATATCAAATATAAAAGTCAAGGCACTGAGCATACACCATGTCTATTGTCACACATACAATAGGCAATGCACAAAATCTAAATATCAAATTCACATGAAAGTCTCTAACAATGTAGTCCTAAATCATTTCCACAGACTGCACAGTTTGATAAACATACAATGACACCTATAGCCTGACACTGGAATTTTTGAGGCCTATGCGGATTTCAATTTAGGGAGCTAAAAATGTCCGACTGTTTGCTATGCGTTTATGTCAGAAAGAATATACAATCTTTCTACAGATCGCTTAGATTTAACGGTAGTCAGTGTTACCGGTGTTACACAGTGTTCAGGCATACACCGATTACATTACTTGCCCACCACTCCACCGTCATTTTGGTTTTTTTTATAGAAATGAAACTCATTTAGTTCATTTTCGTGTATCAGTGCCCACGTTCATCAAATAAAAAAACTATTTTGTAAAATACTAAGCGTGTCTTCAATACATGTCGGACGACGGACTCTACAATCATAAACTAAAAGTGTCTGCTCCGTATGGAGTCTCAGCAGAGAGTAGCAGGAGTCAGATTCCACACACTTGTCATGTGACGAGAGAGAGTTGGCAGACAAGACGATGGCGGAGGATTAGGTGCCAAAGTGAAAAGCAAAAGCGCGTATTTGGCAATATTTTAGATTTAGACCCAATGCTATAAGGGAACCATAACGTTAATGTAAACGTTTGGTATGAAGCCGTAGAGAGGACGGTGTAGTGAAGCCGGTGTGCGCGGCGGATGGAAACCTGGAAACCTGCAACCTCGCAGCGAAAGCTCGACCGGAGAGGCCAGACAAACAGTCAGCCATCCAACGTTAAAGATCTGAATAAACGCTCTACAGATATTGAGCGTCATCTTTTCTTGTAAAATATCCGGTGTAATCGGTAACGCCGGTGTTGTCACGTTTATTAACCAGTGGGATTCCTCACCATGGATTTTATCATTAATAAATCAATTTTGACCATACAGTTAAGGTTGCAACTTTAATAAAGAAAAATGTATGATCTGTCTAATCTCTACAAAATTAATTTTAATTTGGATCAAGTAATTCTCATAGTTATCAACAGGCCACAAAAAAAAGAGCTGTGGATTCAGCTAAAATTATCATATTCTAGGGTCTCTTTCTAAAGCTCTAATGTATGTAATAACTTTCTACGTTATGAAACATGGACATCACCCATCCCAAAAGAAAGAAAGTATCTTTGAGGCCTTGGAAGTTTTATAGTCAAGAAAAACACGAGGCCCCCTGTTTTAACATCATCAACACATTTGCCATCATGCCCATTTAAGCTTGTGGAGAAAAAGCCATGCCAACTTACGTATAATAGGACATGTCCGGAGGAGGCGGGCCAGGCCACTGTGGGGGAGAGATCCTACCATTTCGAAACAAAGGACAGGGGCAAAGGAGATTATCACTTCTATTGGAAACTGCACGTGTGTTATATTACCAGATATCTTAATAAGTGAAGACAAAAGCAGAAGTGTTACCTGGGGACCTGATTGACAGCGGGTTTGTACATGTTGATAGGAGATGAGAAGTCTGGCTTGGAGGTGTGAACAGGTAAAACGGATATATCCTTGTCATTGCCCGTCCTGCCTTGCTGAACCTAAGAAAGAGCCAAAATAAGCTTGTTAATATATTTCATGTGTTAATTATAGCAGAGATAGTTGATTTTAAAGCAGATAGTTTTTTTGTTTTTGTCTAATTCATATTGAAATATAGGTGATAGACATGTATGAAATTAAACTATAATGTTTACTTTTGTTAGTGTTCCTCTGACCTAAAACAAGAGGGTAAAGCATTTCTTATAATGAGGAGCTTCTGGTTAAACCACGCAGGAAACTGCTCTGATTCCAACTAACTGATGAGAGGGAGAGGCTTAATGAAGGAAACAAGAAAGGTAGTGACATGTCGAGGGCGTTGACGATAAAACAAAGACAAAGTAAGCACTGGTCTCTCACAGTGATCTTGCTCGTGATGGAGCTGACAGTAGAGACCTCCATGCCCATACGCAGTCTCTTCTGTTTTTCACAGTAAGCCTTCCATGTGTCTTCATTGAAGCCGTAATTAAAGTAGTCTGACAGATCCGCTCCTACAAACACAGACACACAAAACTTGTGAAATGCTGTACATGCTAGACATGAAATCATTGTCAATGACACCAAACATCCTGATGATGTACGTAACTGCATTTATTTTTAGCTACACACAGACAGACCTGGTTTCCTCCAGGGTTTCTCTTCGAAGGACTCCATTTCTGCCTCCAGCACTGGAACCCCGTTAATGCTTCCAGGAGCCTCCAGATCCACTCCCTTCATCTTGGAGGCTACGGAAAATAAACAACATAACATGTTAACTGGACACGGAGACTTTGTTCAGAGTTTTTATTACTCTCTGTGTATAATATTCATGTTCTCTGTTTTTTAACAGAACAGTGCAGAAAAGAAATAGCCAGGGATTTTTTTAGGTCAAAACAGAAGGCGGTCCAAGAACAGACGGCGATAGATACCTCCATAAGGTCTGGAGCCTGTTGTCTTTATGTTGAGATTGACAGGTGGAGCTCCATAATTTCTGGGAGGAAAAAATATAAAAACATGTCATTGATATCACATGGTCTATATCTATCTATATATATATACAGTATATATATATATATATATATATAAAAAATACCATAGGCAAGTAAAGAATAGGAACAGTCAATTCTGTGGTGAATAAGCTTCTTGTGTACAATGACAAGATCAATGCCAGCTTCAGTTACTTTTGTATGTTGCAAGCTTTAGCATCCTCAGACCAGAAGAGCTATTTTTGCCTCATGTCGAGGCACCAACAAGCTTATAAAGTACAATCAGAGGAAAGATTTTCTGCTGGTCATGGACAAACATCAATGGGTTAACAGTGTTCTGAGCCCATTTCTGAAAACTACCTAAAATTTTAGTGTGGAAAAACCTTGAATTCTACAGTACTGTATGTCTAAAGGTTCTTTAATTTGTGGAGGTTATATTTATTTGCGCATGTTATTCTCATCCATAAAAACTACAGAAAGTTTTGAAATCACTTCATTTTGACATCAGAACATTTGAATTTGAATTTGAACCCACACATGATCAGCGGTAGTCGTTCTGTGCCGGCTGTGCCATTGTTTTCCTATGGGGAGAGCGGTTCCGCCCGACTAGGCGGAAGCACTACCCTTGGTGTGGCACACTGCTTGAAACTGCCACCGAGCGCTGCACTCAATGTTAAAATTATTTCAACTCTGATCTCGGTTGCCGCTGACCTTTCAAAGTGCAACCAATG
Source organism: Sebastes umbrosus (assembly GCF_015220745.1). NCBI lineage: Eukaryota > Metazoa > Chordata > Actinopteri > Perciformes > Sebastidae > Sebastes > Sebastes umbrosus. Next base: position 10,509,793 of record NC_051271.1, read on the forward strand.
AGAACAGCTGCAACTGTTGTTGTTGCCCAGAAACAGTGAATGGTGTTCCTTGCGCTCTTTTTGGTGACATATTATAACAGCTGCCTCTGCAAGGCTCTGCGCCCTACCTCGTGGTGAGTTAAGAGCAAATTTCTTATCATGTGAAGGCAGCTTTAGAGCTTAGCTTTATGAGTCTGGTAGGAACACACAAGTTTTCTTTGTTTATAACCAAAATTCAAATATGAAGTTTGTTTAAAGTAACCAATGACTGTTTAAATAATCTGCAAAAACCTACGTGTACTGTGGTGCTCCAGTTTTAATGTCTCCAATGGTGACGCGGACATCATCATCGTCATCATCACTGTCGCTGTCACTGTCGACATCCTCAGCACCTGCACCTTCACCATCACCCGTCGCCTGACAGACCGGAAAAAAAAAAAGGGATGAGACATGAGCATTTCTCAGAGGGACAGAAAACAACTGTAAGAGGAATGAAAACTGTGAGCTGAGCAAGCACATAAACAAAAACAAAACAGACAAAAAAGCACAGCACAGGTCACAACACAGACTGTGACTGTGTGCATGCACGCTACCTACCTCAGAGGCCACTCCATTTCCTGTAGCGTGTGCAGCTCCATCCTCTGTTGAGGCATCAGCGGGTGCACTGTAGATGAAATGAAGCATTAAACATAACATTTCTTTAAATTACAGACAGCAACATATAACAACCAAATATTCACATAACATCCTCAAACAACGCAAATGAGTTAATAAACACCCAGAAAAATAGCCTCCATCTAAAAGGCACATGATGTCCACATCAAAACTGTGTAGGAATGGGCTTTCAAAGACCCAGTGAAAATGTATTTTAACCAGTGCTTGAACAGCATATAAGCACAGAGTACAAAATGTGTTGCATATCAACACCTGCATGCTCTTAGATCTCTATAATTTCCCGGTCACAATGCAAATGTAACACAGGATTAAAAGGTACGACTCAACACAAAACAACAACTTAATCCAGGTATTTTTATCCAGTTATTTCTTTCTGGTGCTCTTAAAGGGTTGCTTACACCTGCAATTATCAAAAAATGATCTAATTATATTAGATAAGATAAGATAGAACTTTATTAATCCCGAAGGAAATTATCGTGCCAGAGATTGCTCAAAAATACAACAAGTTCAAGTGTATAGAATAAAAATGACTATTTCTAGCACCAGTGCCTAAAAGAATAACAATTAAGTAAGATACATTTAGTAAAATTAGTAAATAAGATAAGTAAAATAAAAAAGGTAAAGTAAGCTAAAAAACAGAAAAGGAAGTAATATTGCATGTGATGAGAAACGAAGTAATATTGCACATGTTGGACATTAATATTGCACACAATGAACAGTGATATTGCACACGAGAATGGAAAAAGTAGTGTTGCACATGATATTATTGTTGTTGTACAACAATATATGTGTATTCAACTGTAATTTGTATATGTTGATAATTCATCAGTCAGTCCATCAATGCATTTTTCCTTGAAACCTACAAATGCATACCTATGAATGTGTAAATTAAGATGGGTGGTTTTATGCTTCTTTGAGGTTTCTCTTTGTGCTGCTATGAATTAGCACACCAGAGGATGTAAACAGGTGTATTCTGAGTTTTTAAAACCACTTCAGAATCAGAATCAGAATCAGAATTGTGTTTTATTGCCAGGTGTAAGAGATTTACACTAGGAATTTGCTTTGGTTATGTTGGTGCAAGTCAAACAGTATAATAACAAAATAGATAAAAACTTTAGAATAAAATAGAATTAAAAAAAATTGAAATTTTAAGAATATACAATATACAAAATAAGCTTTAAACAAAATAAACATGATATATACAGATAGTGCAAATATTGCCGGAGTGCAAACAATCAGGTATCAGAGGGAGAGAGAGGGATACAGTAGGGGGTGTTATTTAGAGTGTATGAAAGAGGGGGAGAGCCAGTGTCGGCGGGGCAATAGTGTGTGTGTGTGGGACGGAGAGAGTCACAGGGGGGCAGAGGGGCTGTTGGAGAGCCCCACTGCCATGGGGAAAAAACTGTTTTTATGGCGTGAGGTTTTGGTCCTGATGGACCTTAACCTCCTGCCAGATGGCAGAGTCTGAAATAGATGGTGACCAGGATGGGAGGGGTCACTTACACAAAGGCCAAGGTGTTTATGTGGGTGAACACAGATGTTAAATACCTGACTGCAGCATTCAGTTTGGCTTCCTCGTCCTCATCTTTGCTCTCAGACTCATCTGAAAGATGAAAAAGAAAACGCATATATTATTATATTTCAAACAACTCATTCATTAGCTTCTGTGCACAAATCACAACAGAGAACAACAGGTGCAATTACCTCATGTTAAAGGTAAATATACCACGTGTTTAATATGTGACAGAGACACATTTAATACATTTTGTAAAGTTATATTGAGCTGCAAAAGGCCGGGGAAAGCACTACAGCTAGCTTAGCTCCCAGGCTAACTCTGTAATTAACAGTGTTGCTGATTAGCAGCTCATTAACAGAGCAGCTCACACACACACTGGTCTCTTTCTGTCAACAGGAGGAGAGTCTGTTTTACCTCCATACAGCCATTCCTCCTCCTCGTCTCCAGCGCTCGCGTCAGTGGTTTTGTCTGCTTCCTCCGCAGCAGCAGACATGTTCAGCTAACAGCTAACACGTTAACACGATGAACTCACTAAACACACGAAACAGCAGCTTCACACCACAAACACAGTGTTCAACAGAGCTTCTAGATGTAGATATGTATCCCCTTCAGCGGGGAAACGCGGTTCTGTATAAATATTAAGCTTTCTTTAGACTCATTAGATTCATCTCCAAACCTCTCCAGTTAAGAGTGGAACCCGGAAGTGGTTGTTTGTTTGTTGGCGTCCCGCTAAGAGAGCTGAAGGAGCTGCAGAAAACACAGCGCCCCCCGGCGGCCTGGACACGTCATTACAGCTTCATACACATCATCAATACTGAGATAATAAACAATAAACACGCATTAATCGTCGTTATATATTGTTTTGTATATTGTGTGCTTCGGTACATATCATCAACTAGTGGGATTCCTCACCATGGATTTTATCATTAATAAATAAACCCTACAGTTAAGGTTAAGGTGCACATTAAAAATGGATATTAACCAGCGTCAGAAAACGTGCTAAATCTGTTTAATATGATTTACATATCTATCATAAACAGAAAAATAATAATAATACACAGAACCACATCCTTATTGATAAAGTATGAACATTCACATTTATGTGGGGTTTCTTAAATCTGGATTGAAACAGCAAGATGTTTGAACTGGATGGGAAGTTAAGTGCTGACTTGACGTGACTAAATGCCCAGAATATGTTTTTTAACTTGGATGGTGGGTACACCGTACTGTAGGCCTATGAACACAAAAACAGCAGAATAAAGAACAACATTGTTGGACACTGAACCAGTGTATTACTATTATTATTTTGTGCATTGCTTGTTTGATTATGCAACCCATCAGGCTTCACAAAGGCTGCTGACAGTTAACTCAGTCAAATTTAAAATTTCATACGAGCCTGCTTTATCTCCTTGTCTGTCAAGTATCAAACTAAAAAAAGGCACCGATTCCACTGTTGCTGTCACCTGCTCCACAGCGACTAGCTGGTTTTAAATCTTTTAGTTTACCAGTAATGTTGAAAAACTGTATGAAGCCGTAGGTTTAATTTTGATGACGTTTCTGAACTGCTGATAGTGAAAACATATCGACCCCACAACGATGATGATTTTAATATCCAAAAATCTGTTTTTAATTATGTGGTTTTGGTAGAAGTGAAATTGCCTTGTGCACTAGAGCTGCAACGATTAATCAATTAATTAGTTGTCAACTAGTAAATTAATCGCCAACAATTTTGATAATTGATTAATCTGTTTGAACAATTAAAAAAAAGTCATAATTCTCTGATTCTCAGCTTCTTAAATGTGAATATTTTCTGTTTGTTTTTTTTACTCCTCTATGACAGTAAATTGAACATCTTTGAGTTGTGGACAAAACAGGCGTCATCTTGGGCTTTGAGAGACACTGATGGGCATTTTTCATCGTTAGTTGCAGCTTGGTAGTACACATAAAAACATAACCTTTAGAAGAGGAGGTGAAAATAAAATACACAAAACACACTTATCTAAATATTTCAGTATACAGATCAGTATATGGTGCAAACCCTTGGTGACAGCATACATAGACTATGTACAGAGACACAGTAGGTGGTGGTGGAGGCTGTCAGTAAGGGCCCACAGCTCAGTATTGCATCAGGACGCCTGAGTGGATTCATCTCATGGATGTATTAAGATTCATCCGGCCATGGCCACGAGAGTAAGGTCGGGCACTGACGAGCAATACTCTACTCAGAGTGTACCTAGGACACGTTTTGAGACTCGGGGAAATCGTGCTTTCCAGTCTTCAGCCCCTTTGGAATATTCTCCCAAAAAGCTTGAGGTCTTTGAACTCTGTGGACTCTTTTAAAAAGCTGCTAAAAACCCATCTTTTCAGACTGGCAGCATGTGGAATTTCATGTTTTAACTTGTGTCTTTCTTTCTTGTATATTTTATCCAGTGTTTTTATCTTTTATTTATTTGATTCTATTTGATTTTATGTGACTTTATTTCTTTGACTGTGAAGCACTTTGTGACTGGTGTCTGTAAAAGGTGCTATATATATATATAAAACGTATGTAAAACTTTGCCTGCTTTGCTTGAATTTGGGCGATAACACTTGCAGTGCAGTCCAATTCATCCCAAAGGTGTTGTATGGGGTTGAGGTCAGGGTTCTGTGCAGGCCAGTCAAGTTCTTCAACACCAAACTGAGAAATATTGCTTTATGGACTCACTCACAACAGAAAAGGGACTTCCCCCAAACTGTTGCCACAGAGATGGAAGCACACTACTGTCTAAAATATCATATATGCATGTAGTATTTAGTATCTCTTAGGAGTGCAAACTATAAAAAGCAGCCCCAGGCCAAAAGAAGACAAAAGTATGTGCATGGTATGTAAAACTTTTAAATACAACAGAGAGAGAGAGAGAGAGAGAGAGAGTTAGAGGAGTGCAGTTGTGAGTGAAAAGTTACAGGGTTTAATTGCTAAGGAAGCATGCAAAGGAAATGAAGAAGGCACTCCACCCTGCTCCAGTGGCCAGCATTAAGACATGTGGTTGTTGGATTTACTGAGCAGCAACAAGGTGTACTAATCAATATACTGTAGCTCTATGACTATAGAGATATCTATAGCTGTGTAGATTTAAAGCAGGGCGTTGCTGGAAAAGAGAAAACATCCTCAATATATAATATAGCCTTTAATAACATTATTTGCATACCACTTCTCTTACTGTAACACACTTACAAAGTGATTAAGCAGAGACACTAATAAGATTATACAAATAAAACAAGACTGAATGAGATGAAATGATAGATAATAATGCAATATAATCCAGGAGATATGAAATAATGCAACTAAATGCCAGTTTAAAATGTGTATTTTTAGCTGTATTTTGAAAGGAAAATAGAATAGTGCGGCTTGTGAGCGTTATAGTATCACGAAAGCGAACGCACGGTCACCTCAGGTCGCAAATCCAGACTTAGGAGCTGAGAGAGGAGCTGTTTCTGACCTAAGTACACCCTTGCATGTATCGGCTTAGTGGGTCTCGGAGCTTGGAGCCAATCCATTTAATGCATTATGAGTGAATCTCAGTTTAATGTCTCTAAATGTACTGAATGTGCTGACTTTCTCCACCAGTTTTTGCCCAAAGCCCACACATTCCACCCATCCTGCCCGAGGTTCAAATTGTTTATTTTGTTCTCACTCACAGAGAGCCGTATAGTGCATCCTATATCAACTCAAACTCATCATCAGCAAACAGATTGCTGTTGTGGTTCTGTTTGCACAAGAAGTCACCCCCGTTAATGCAAAGAGAGGATTGTTAATGCATTTATGGCCTTTGACCATGTTAAGTGGAAGCCACTTTCACTTTGTCAGTAAACGACGAGGAAATCTGTGGATTCTCTCGCTCTGTCTTTTCTCCACCACTTTAGCTATTATCACTTCTGTACAGTGGTGATTATTACACAGTGGCGTGGACAACATTCACACATGCTCTGATGGATCTGATGCTTAAATGAAATCAATAAGGAAACATGCACATACACGTGGGTATAGATGCAATCATGCATACACACAGTGGTAATTCTATATTTGTGAGCACATTGATTTCTTCCCACATAGGGGTTCATATCACAAGGATCTACTGTATCATATCATGCATTTGAGCTTTTGTGTGGATCTCCATATGTTCACAGCACACACACACACACACACACACACACACACACACACAGACACACAGAGAGAGAGACAGTAGAGAGAGGGGATGCCAATGGTCTCATTTAAACTAATCATGGAAATTGCATTTATTTCATTCACTCTGCCTCCCCTGACCTCATCTTACTCCTCTCTGTCTTTTACCCCATCTGCTTTCTGATCACAGACCCTCCCCCTTTTCTCTCCACCTCTTTTCCCTCATTTGATGCGTTTTTCTTCCATCTCTCTATTTAATCATCCCCTCTCCCTCTTCCATCATGTGTACTCAAATGTTTCAAATTCCAATTTGTTAGATTGGCCACCCGATTCGATTCGATTCGACAGTTGTCAGGCTATTAAATAAGCGTAATCAGTTGCTATAAACACCATAGATGTGGGTCATTAGGTGCCTACTACGCCTACTATGTTGTAAAAGTGAAAGTGAAACATTTAAAACTGAATGAAATGTCACGTTATAAAACATAAACAAAAAAGCTTCTTTGGGTTTAGGCAACAAAACTACAACTTTTTAAGGTTTAGGCAAAATAAAAACAGTTAAGTTTAGGGAAAAACATTGTGTTTTAGGTTAAAATAACTATGAACACAAAGACAACTACACATTGTTGGTTTCACATGTGATGCAAACTCCGGTCTCCATCGTCCCCAACCTCCACCCCTTATGGAGTTTCATACTGTCTATACCACAGCGTCTGACTTCCACTTCTGCTCCTGTCATAATTACTACGGTCACTAGAGGTTGCTGTTGTGTTCTTTTATACCTTCTTTTGGTGATTTACCATGTGAATAGATAATAAAACCTACTAGTGGGTGTAGTAGGCCCCTATTGACCCACATATATGGGGCGTATAGCGACTGATAACGCCTATTTAATAGCCTGACAACAGTCTAATCGTCTGGATTGGCGTAGCCATAATTGCTGCTGGCTTTTTGGTAAAGCATATTGTACAAGGTTGACATTAAGTATAATAATTCCGACAACACAATAACAAGACAGGTTAAAACTGAACACAGCATCTCCACATTTTGAGATTTTGAGTGAATCAGATAAATTGAAGGATTAAGTGTTTCTTTATGCAGAATTCAACATTTTTTTTTCACTTGCCCAGTCGGGCAGGTGGGTCAGAAAATTACTTGCCCAAAGTACATTTTTACTTGCTCCTATACAAATTGTTTTATTTATTAGAGGTTATCAAATAACAACAAAGAACAAAGTTAATTGTCAGGTTTAATCTTTATTTAAGTGAATGAATCTGGGGTTTTGCCCACATTCTCTAACGCCACCTAACCAAACTCATGTTTTCAGGATAATTGAAATGCTCGTTAGAAACATTCATACTGTAAATCTTGAACAAAATAAATCACTTAAAATCCCATTGGATTATCTGAAAAACGAATTATCTAATTAACTTGTGAAAAGTTGACATTTTGGAGATACATGGTTTTCACAGGACAGCAACACTATACTATACAACACTATACAATCACATCACCACAAGGTAAACTACAATGTAAGAAAAGTATTTTTGCAAACAAATCGTTGAAATAAATTAATATGAAAAGGTATGTTTAACAGTTTAACAGTTTATTTAACAGTTGACGGGTGACAGGTGTTTCTACTACTTTGTCCACCCCATTTATATCATTGAGGGTAGACCAAATAACAGAAACTGGACATTACAACCTTCCTGAAGGTAGGATTTATTGCTGGACTGTATGAGTTTTAGCTATAAGTGTACCTAATAAACTGGCAACTGACTGTACAATACAGCAGAACCGTGCAGCCCAGAACAACAATTTAATGTAACGGTAATGGTGAGAACCAAACAAGAACAGAGGTGAAAATCAAAAGAGGAGTTCAGTACAGTTTCATGTGTTGTCCCTCTGGTACTCCCTCCAGCTGTGACCTGCTCTGACGTACGTTTGCTGCCTCTCATCATTTCTTTTTCCATGACCTCTTCCTACCTCTTCTCTCACTCCACCCCTGTATTTTACCCCTCTGCTCTCCACCCTCTTGTTTACCTTTTTTCTCATTCCTTTCACCCTCCGTATCATCCCGTCTCTCTCCGTGCTCCCTCCCTCCCTGCGTCCATCCCTCTCTCCTTACGGTGGATTAGGGCTTCTTACAGCCTAGTCGATGCTAATCAGGTTTATCCAGACAGAGGGCGATCATTGGGCTATCAGTAATTACACACGCATCATATTAGCTCACTCAGATATTGTGCCTTGGCACATTTTCAATCCACATCATCTCTTTGGATCTAACATATGGTTATCACAACAGCGTGATGCCATACGTGACAGCTTAACAATTAACAGTTTCTACTCTTTTGTTTTGCAACACAAAGATCCATCTGTTGTGAAAATAAATAAATGCTTGTTTGTTTCAAGCTAAAGCCTCAGAATATGATTTACAAATGTGATTACAGAAGCTGTATTTCTTTTTCTACTGATGTGCCATTAAGATTATAAATAATTGATTTTGCTCTGTTGTTTATTGCAAAACAACAATTTAAACAGCTAACATAGGATGTCCCTCTATGATAACGTTTAAAGGACCAGTGTGTAACATTTAGCGGGACTTATTGGCAGAAATGGAATATAATATTAATAAGTACGTTTTCTTTAGTGTATAATCACCTGATAATAAGAATTGTTGTCTTTTCGTTACCTTAGAATGAGCCGTTTATATCCACATAGGGAGCGGGTCCTGGCCACGGAGTCCGCCATGTTGCACCGCCATGCACAGAACTGACAAACCAAACACTGTTGACTTTTCCTGCTTGGGCCGGAGTCGATAATGTTACTCGCTGCCGTCGCCGCCGCTCTCTCTCTCTCTTGCTTCACCACTCCCTTCCCACATACTCCAAATGGCTCCAGAGAGGGCTCTCGCGTCGGCGACCGTAGCTCTCCAACGCGCTTGGCACACGGGAGAAGCTTCGGCTGGTTGCAATCTCCTCACCTCACCTCACCACTAGATACTGCCAGATCCTACACATTGGACCTTTAAAGCTTAAGTTCAACATTTTGGGTAATATGCTTGTTTGCTTTCTGCGGAGAGTTAGATGAGAAGACTGATATCGAAGCTACAGCCAGCAGCTAGTTAGTCTAGCTTAGAATAAAGACTGGAAACAGGGGGAAACAGCTAGCCTGGCTCTGTCCAAAGATAACAAAATCCACCTACAAGCCCCTCTAAAGCTCACTAATAAGCACGTCTTTGTTTGTTTAATCTGTACGGTTTTACGGGCGTTATTTGAGGGACTATTTATTGGCTCTGAGCAGTTGCCAAGGCAACCAATGGATACTCCGAGAAGTTACTGCCAAGAAATAGTCCAGCACTCACATTGTCTTTATTGTACTTTTTTTGTAAAGATTAGAAAAATAAACAGATGTGACAGTGGTATCAATCTTCCATTTAAATCTGACAGAAAGCAGAAAATGTCAAACTATTCCTTTAAGGTTATGAATATAGATCTCTGGATTCAATCAAAGTAAATGACATTAAAGTGACTCTACCTTGTTTCTCTGAGGAAACGGTCTTTATTTCTTTTATTTTTCTGACCCACGTCTTAGTCGGATCTGTTCAATGGGTCATAATTGATGTGTGAAACACCACAATTGAACCATGGATGGACACTTAACAACCACACAGAGTGGGTCAAAACAAGCTCCACTGCACTGACTGTGTTAAAGGAGAGGGGAGACAAATGGACACAGATATCAGGTTTATAATGCCCAGTCAGCAGACAGAGAACAGTGTTGGATTGCATCTGAAAAAAAACAAGGTTATGCTAAGCCTTTGGGCCAATCACTGAAAGGAGAAACGATGAGGTATTCTTTGAGTTTAAATGTGCAAGTGTGTGTGTGTGTGCGTTTTCCTGTCTGTCTCCTGTGGTTTTGTGTGGAAACAGCCAAAGACGGCGTTCGTACGTGCTGCCTGAGGGTGTGAAGATCCATTTGTAGGTGATTGAGTTAGGATATGTGTGTATGTGTATGTGCGTCATTAAAAAGGATGGAGAGAGAGAAGAGGGAGAGAAGGGAGAAAGGGGAAGGTGAAAGAGAACGAGAGAGAGAGAGAGAGAGAGAGAGAGAGAGAGAGAATGATTTTCATTACGTAATCTAATCTAAGTGGCTATTTTTCTTGTATAAAACCTCCGTTGCCCTCTATGAGACCGCTGTCCTCATCTGTCTAAAAGCACTGAGTGAGTCATGCTGTGGGTCCACACACACACACACACACACCGAGTCACAGTGAGTCAGCCAAGATCTGCTATAGACGCTCACCTCAGTGATGAATAATGTAAGAGGGAAAGGCATATAAACTGCTCAAATGACATGTGAACTCAGTGGACAGCGGACATATGGGATGATCCTGATGGACGCTCACATATAAAACAAACACAGTGACATCTTCATAGAGCAGCTGGACTGTGTGCAGGTGAACAGGTGGATTGTACTTTGACACCTTGAGGTGCAGGTTTCCTTTGTCCGCGTGCAGAATATTCAACAGAAGGTCTGCTGCTGAAGTTAATCGGTCACTGAAGCAAAAGTTCAACCTTTTGGGAAATGGGTTTATTCACTTTTTGGTGGAGAGTTAGAGGAGAAGATTGCAGCTGGTTAGCTGGGCTTAGCACTAGGGGTGTCGCGAAATACCGGTTTTGATGATAACCATGATGTTTTAATTCAATTCAATTTATTTTTATATAGCGTCTAATCATAACAGAAGTTATCTCCAGACGCTTTTCATGTAGAGCAGGTCTAGACCGTACTCTATGGATCCCCCAGGAGCAACAGTGGCAGGAAAGAAATCCCCTTTAATGGGTAGAAACCTTGGGCAGACTGATATTTTAAAAAAAAGATAATATTAATATGATGTTAATAATACACATATGATAATATTCTGTAAACAATCCAGCACACTTATGTTCAGTTATGGTTACAGACTCTCTCTCCACCTCCCTACACTTGTATTTTGAGAGTAATTCATTTGCCAAAAACGAGATGAAACGCACAATAAACAAAGTTAAAGATGAATTTGACAAATTTTCTAAAGATATCACAATAATATTGTTATCGTGAATTCTTTTGGCCACAATAATCGTGTAGTGAAAATCTGATATTGTGACAGCCCTACTCATGCAGCACAAAGACTGAAAACAGGGTGAAACAGCTAGTCTGGCTCCGTCCAAAGGGAACAGAATTCCCCTCGCAGCACCTAAAGGATAATGTACAGCGAGCCGGTCATTGTGGCGAAATAAACCCCGCCAGGGTGATGCGAGACCCCTCCGCTTTGCGTCAGGGTCTCGCATCACCCTGAAGGGGTTTATTTTGCCACAATGACCGGCTCGCTGTACATTATCCCACTTATTACACGGCTGCTTACTTAAGAAATCAATAATTTGACCTCAGAACTGCGTCCATAGCAACGGTCTGTTATACATAGCAACGGTCTGCTATAAAGAAATAACAGACCGTAGAACGCCGTAATTGACCAATCAGAATTGAGTATTCAACAAAGCCGTGCAATAAAGTTCACTAATTAACACCTTATATCTTGTTTGTTGTTTTTACGGTTGCTATAGGCTAGCAGTTTCCCCCCGTTTCCAGTCTTTGTGCTAAGCTACGCTAACCACTGTAGCCTTACAGTATATTCAACACATCACCAGAATATGAATAAGCTCATTTCCAAAAATGTGAAACTATTCCTTTAATGTTCATTTTACTGAGGATAAGACCAGAATGATAAACATTTGGGTCAAGCTCTCAGGCTGCATGTCCTTATGAGCTTTTAGATCAGAAGCGTGACCCCATTTTGGGTGAAAAACAACTAAACGTTTGATGGTGCAAATGTGGAATACCCCTTTGAGGCATAACCGTCTGTTAAAAACATCTTTGTCATGCACAGGGTTGGTCTGTGAGAACCCTCCCTCACCCCAGGCTCCTCAGTCAAAACCCTCCTCCCCTCCCTCTCCCCTCTACCAACATCACTCTCCAATAACTCAGATTATTTCATCATAATCAAACAACGTCCACAAATCAGTCTATTTAGCACAATTTCCCTGGAAAAAAAATAGTGCTGACCCAAGTACAGGATCTAACTGGACTGTGGTTTCACTTATCTTTATTAAAAAGCAGGCAGTTGGTCCTTTTTGCATAAACACGAGGAAGAAAAACTGTCCAAAGGTCTTAAAGCTGAGCCCCAGTCTGAACGGGTGTGTGTCTGCACAAGTTCGTTTTTTTTTAATAGATCTGACTGAAACCATTATACCAGTCACATTTTCCAGAGAATTATACTGCAAAAACAAACTGATGAAGTAAAAAAGATCAAATAAAGCGAAGTTCTTAGCCTCATCCCGTCATCATGTGCTGAGAAAGGCATAAAGCCGCAGGGCGACGCAGTAAGGTCAGAGATTAATCATGTGTGGAAATAACACAACGGTCCCAGTGTCCTCTCACATATTCCTAGAGCAGCAAACACACACACGCAGACCAAAAGATAAAAAAAGCACAAAACCCACACGTAATAACCAAACCGATGCAAACACACACACTTAAATATGCAGAGCGGTCCCTACGGCATAAAGGGAATTAATGACTTCTATGTGTTTCTCTGAGAATAGTTTTTATTAACGTATTTAAATTTTTGTTACAGTCGAATAGTCTATCTTCGTCTGGTCTTTGAGGAATCTTTTTAGGATTATGACAAAGAAGGAATGATAAATCCTGCACACTGTTGGTCTCCTGTATCCTCTTACTTTAGGGGAGAGGGACAAGAGGCTTTTTTAGCAGGTTAGAAGCAAGCCTATGCCATTCTAACACATTGTCATTCCCAGGGGCGCCAAATACCAACGCTTTGTCGCGGCCGTCGGCGTATGTTACTGCCGCACAAGGCCCCTTTTAGCACCAGTATGAGACGCACTGGGTGTTCCATTAACTATAATGTAAGCCCATCCGCGACAAACAGTAAGTGCGCCAAGGAGTGTGGTGACATGGTTTAAAGAGCGAAAAGAAACACTAAGGGCAGGTGGGAGGGGAGGTGGATGGGTCCAACAAACAAAAGGCTCACAACCAGGAGATCGCTGTTTGTGTCCCGTGCGTTAAATTTCACTTTGAAGTTACAATCAGCTGTTCGCTCGTGTCCCGTGTTCACAACGTTTAGTTTTATTTTCACTGTACAAACATAGTAGTTTTAAGCCCAACCATGTTGTTTTTTCCTAAACCTAACTACAGTGGTTTTGTTGCCTGAACCTAAGCAAATTAATTCACAACATTAAGCATGTTAAGCATACAAGCAGGGGTCATTAAGCACGTGTTTACTGCGACCGAATGAGTCTGACAAGCGTCAGTATGTGACGAGTTGGGATGAGAATGTGTTGGCCGTGCATTCACCATGCTCATACTCAGTCACTAATTTCAGGGACACCACAACAAATTTAAGATTCTAACAAATTTGGGGGTTCCTATTTGAGGGTTATAGCAAAAATGGAGATTTCGGGGGACTATGAGGGCAAAAAAACATTTGAGGAATAAAGTGTAGTATGCTGATGAAAAGTTAAGTGCAACTTCTGGTACAGCCCGGCCGCTATTTGTCATTTCAGAGGCTGTAGTGGGCTCATTTTTAAAGCTAGAGCGAAGATACTGGCATCATATGAAACTAGGAAGGAAGGAAGCCATTGGTACCAACCATGTCATACTAGCTTGTCGTGAAGGAGGCTAAATAACGCACCAAATTTACATTACATTTTGGCGAGGAAAAACTGGCGAGGCGAATTTCAAAGGGGTCCCTTGACCTCAAGATATGTGAATGAAAATGGGTTCTATGGGTACCCACAAGTCTCCCCTTTATACTGACATGGCCACTTTATGAATTCACCAAGTGTTGGATTGTTCACCCACTAATAGGGAATGTGAGCTGGGTCAGGAGACTGGTTAGTTTTACCCTACTGATGATGTGTTGTTGCAATAGTAATCACTGATTTATTAATTTGGGGGACACTATAACAAAATCAGCCAATTTTATCTACTTTAAATCTTCACTTTCCATAAGAATTACTGTCCAAAACATGTATTGGATGTAATATATGCCTAATTATTGTTGGGGTGCAGGTATTGTGGGGGGCATGAAAATGTTTGGTCTTGCACACCAGCACATTGTGAGCGTTAATTGACTCCTATAGTGGGATATAAAGTGGATTAAATCTGGGAAAAAGTGAGATGATCCTACTGATTAGAGGCGGGGAAATGTGAGACTGCGAAGAAGTGCATCACAAACTGAATGGGTTCCTGCAGGGAAACTCCTGCCAAGTGAGAGCTGTCATCATCACAGCAGACCAAGGAGAAGTGTGAGAAGAGGTTAATGATACTGTACAGAAAATGTCTGTTACAAAACGGAAAAATACTGTCCGTTAATTAACATAAATAAACAGTAAAAAAAAAAACAGTAATTATCTTTATATAATTAGCCTTTATTACTGTAATTTTACAAGAAATATTTTACTTTTAACATATATTTATTGTTAGAATAGTCATACACAGTAAATCTAAGACCATTTACATATAAATCACAAATGAAACATGTAATGTTACGTTGCAAAAGCCCAAATTTACATTAACTCAGAAGTTTTGGAAAAATAAAATATTTAGAATTCCATGAAATCCTTTTCTTCCAACATAAATTAATTGTTAAAATAGAGTCATAAACATCTAAAAAAAACAGAATAATTATCTTTAAAAATGATCAAGAAAAGCTTAAATACAAATAATTATGATTGTGATTACAAAAAATACTGTAAATCTAAGACCATTTACATATAAAACACAAATGAAACATGTAATTTTTATATATTTTTTTCTGTCATTTTGAAATACAGACAAAAAATGTAAAATTTCTTGAAAAAAACTGTAGAAAGAGTGTTTTTTTGTTTTTTTTTTACAGTTTATCCATGTCTGGGATAAACATTGAAAATATTTCTTTGCATTTGTATATCAGCCAGCTCTTCCATTACTGGACATTATTTTTTCTTTTTCGCAATGACTGTGTAAGAAACCCTGGAGCTGGCTTGGAGAGAGCCTCGTGTTGTGTTTTCTTTATTCCAGTAATAACCGACTCATCACCTTGGCCAGTGTCCAGCTAATGCAGGACAGAAAAGGAGTGGCAGGGATCCAGAGCAGAGAGGAGAGGAGAGGAGAGGAGAGGAGAGGAGCTGTGTCTTTAAGCTCCAGTGAAATCCATCAGGAGGAGTCTCAGCAGCCTGCAGGATCATTGTGCTCACAGTGGAGGGAGCTGCTCCTTGTTGCTATACCAGGGTGGATGGATACGCACAGGATGCTTATTCCTGCACTGGAAACGCACGGAGTAGAGTAACAAAAAAAGAAAAGAAGAAAGGCTTCAAACCTACCTATAACCATGGGATGCCACTGGGTTGTTTTGGCCTCTTATTTTGTTTTGCTGCCACTAACAGGTAAGACATTCAATATTATGACTCATGTGTGTTCTTATTAATAATAATAATAATAATAATAATAATAATAATAATGACTTTATTATAGTGACCTCATTTCACCTCACAGTATAGTTTCATACATTATTATAATTATAATTTAATGCCACTATATTCTAATGGACACGAAGAGAGAAGCTTTTTAATGAAGAGTGCTGTACTTTATTATGCTTATTATTATTATTACAAAATCTATATTATTCTCGCATTTTGTATTATTGAGTCTTTTCAGATCACTGACGTGTTCTTATGTCTCCAAATTATTGCGCGTCACTATAATTAAGTTGTTTTTTTCGCCCTTAATTAGAATAATTCCAGTGTTGGAAAGGTGCATGTATGTATCATTGCGCGTGTTTATTATAGGCCTCTATACTGTCTCCACATGGTTCACACACGCACACAAGTTGCGTTTAACGGTGCAAACCTGTCAGCTCATGTCTACACACATCACATCATTTGCATAACTACAACTGTGTGTTGAGATGCGTATAGGAAGGAGATGCCTTTGGGCTGCCTCTGTCTGCAGGCAACAGGTGTGTGTGTGTGTGTGTGTGTGTGTGTGTGTGTGTGTGTGTGTGTGTGTTTGAGGATGATTAATTATTTATCCCACCCAAATAAAGGGATTAGGTTGTGCACCACAGCAGCAGAAGGAACAAAGAAAAGAGAGAAAGAAACACTTCTTCTTCTTCTTCTTCTAACACAAACACACCCAGCAGCACCTTGACATTTAACCACTCTGGCTGCTGTAATGATAGCTCTGTGTTTAGTCATGTAACAGCCTCAGGTTTTGTTTGCAACCTTTTGCAAACACCAAGAAAGCAACTTTAACACACACACACACACAGAGAGAGAGAGAGACTTAACAGCCTGCAAAAAACCCAGATATTGATATTTGCGTTCACATGCTTCTCCTTGGTGCTTTCTCAGCCCCAAAGGCACAACAGTCACATGAAAATCCTGTTCTTGAAATGGCGCTTATCATGTGGGAATCTGCACACACACAAAAAAGAAAAGTTGTAGGGGGGTTGGCTGTTGGGGGTTAAACTGAGAAGAAAATGTTGGTTTAGTTCACTCATCTTAAGGGAATGGATTTAGGGGCCTTAATGCATGATTACTCAGCGGGTAGACAGCTCATAACTATTGATTGTTCCATGGTGGTTTGATAGCACTCTGTCTTAAGGGGCTCTGTGCCAATCATAACATCCCATTTAACCATCACATCATGATCAGCTTTGGTTTTTAGGGAGCTGTGGTGGGAACTTTATAGACTGGACGATTAATGGATTAATCAACAAAATAATCTGAATACTAAACGGTAATGAAAGAGGTTGCTCTGTCCTGTTTTTGCTCTTTTCATTCTCTCAATTCTACCCAGAGATAGTTAATTCATTAACATCTATTGAAAGCAGCATTTTTTTCCCTCTTGGTGCTGGATCTTTACTGATCCCTTCACAGCTGTCAGAAATAGCATTCAGGTCCCCCATACGTCAACGGTGCAACGCGGTGCAACGCGGTGCAACGCGGTGCAACGCGGTGCAACGCGGTGCAACACAGTTCGGTTTGTGTTGCGGTTTTGGATTTCAGTTTCGGTTCGGTTTGTTTTGCACGTCAGGGAGAAGAAGATCGGAACCATGTCTAATGTGTTTGAACTCCAAAATATATAGAGATTGATTGATCGATAGTTATATTTCTCAGGGCTGGCTTAAGGCATAAGCCATATAGGCGGTCACCTAGGGCGCCACCTTCTGGGGGGCGCTGGTCACCCTCTAAAAAAGTAAAATAAATATATTTTTTTTTAATCACAGTGGGCGCCCTTCTTCAATTTTTGCATTGAGGTAACAAATGATCAACTAAATAAAGGAAAAAAGAAATACACTTTTCACCCATGTAACTCTCACTGCAGTGAAACTGACTAAACACTTTTAAGCCAACAATATCAGGGGCCAATTGTTTATTTATATTATAATTAGGGCTGCCAATCGATTAAAATATTGAATCGCGATTAATCACATGATTGTCCACGATTAACCGCAAATTAATCACACATTTTTTATCTGTTCAAATTGTACCTTAAAGGGAGATTTGTCAAGTATTTTCTCTTTTTCTCTCTCTCTTTTGGTCTTATCAACATGGGAGCGGGCAAATAAGCTTTCTTTATACAAATGTATGGATATATTTATTTTTGGAAATCAATTAACAACACAGAACACTGACAGATATTGCCCAGAACTGCATGTGATTATCATAAAGTAGGCCTGTCTGTAAAGGGGAGACTCGTGGGTACCCATAGAACCCATTTTCACCCCTTTGAAAACGGCCATGACAGTTTTTCCTCGCCAAGATTAAGCGCAAGTTCGGAGCGTTATTTAACCTCCTTCTTGACAAGTTAGTAGGATAAGGTGATGTGATATGGTACCATTCGATTCCTTAGGTTTTCTAGTTTCATAAGATACCAGTTTCTTCACTTTTTAAAACTGAGTCCGCTACAACCTTCGAAAGATCGATTGCGTTAAAGAAATTAGTGGAGTCTAGGGCACCAAAAGGGCTAGAGATGGACGACCCTGATATTTCTATATTGAAGCCATAACACTGATTTTATACATGAAAAAAAGGCAGACTACGTAAAGATCAAGTAGGCCTTTGATCAGATAATTGCGTCTTCTATGTCTCTGGCACTACGTCAAATAATTAGCAGGCCTGAATTGAATGTTGGTGGTACAACGGTTCAACAAGCCCACGGTTCGTTTTTTTTTATGGTTCAGTTTTGCATCCCTAACTATCAACCATGTTATATGTGCTATATTCCAGTTTGGTGCCAGCCAGTCATCTCCCCCAGCGGGCCTCACGTTGTCATTCCCAAGAGGGGGAAGCTGGAGCTGCGTTGCCGTGACAATGGCACCACGACGTCTGGCGTCCCGTCCAGGTTGAGGTGGCAGAGGGAGAGAGCTCGCAGGCTGGAGGGAGAGGTGGAAGAGGACGGAGTGGCCTTCGTCAGGGTGTCAGCGGCGCAGGTCTACCACATGGGTCGTTATGTGTGTGTCAACAACAGCACACTGGAACACAGCTCCATCTATGTATATGTGAAAGGTGGGTGTTGGAGGTCAGATGAGAGGCATATGATTGCACATGTATCTGTGTACCTCTAACAACAACTATCAATCCCTTTCATCCCCTTCAGACACCCAGAATGCCTTCCAGCGCACCATGGTGAACGTCATCCTGGTGCGTACAGGTGAGAACTGCACCATTCCCTGTCTTGTGACCGACCCCGAGGTCACCCTGCTGGCCCTGGAGACCTGCGATGGACGACCTTTGCCCTCTGGAATGAGCTACCACAGCAACCTCCAGCGAGGCGTCATCATCAGCAACGTGAGAAAGGAATACGAGGGCTGTTTTGTGTGTGTGGGACAGCTCGCTGGAGGCAAAGTGACGTCGAGCCAATACACCATGGATGTACGACTTGGTGAGTGAGAGACATGATGGACAAGGGCGATTTGTAATATTCTTGTTTCCAAAAACTATAATTCATGTTGGTAAAGGGGTATCATACCATTGTTTAATGGTTCTCCATTTGGCATATATTTACTAGATATGTCATTTACGTGATAATTAAGCTAAAAGGGTAAAAAGAGGGATAGAGTGAAGCTGTGTGTGCAGCTGTTGACAACAGGAAAGAAGTGAGGGAGAAGCGTCTGTCATCTTTACAGAAGGGTTTTGAGGGCAGATCTATAAAGTCAGAGTAAAAGCCACAAGCTTGTAAAAGGGATAATTGAGTTATCCCTCTTGTGTCCTCCCAGTAATTAGTCAGTGGAAGGTAAACCCAAAGCATTTGTCTTTGGTAATGCCTTGGGGAAGCATAATGTAAATGTGTCAAAGTAAACTGTGAAGTAAACACAAAGTAAAGTTGTCACTACTCACAACTGCTTGTTTAAATCAACAAAGCTAGGGCTGGACAATGTGAGGAAAAAGTAGCCTAATGTTTAATAGAATATCTTCTTCTGATATCAGAAGACATATTATCATATGAGTTAAGAAATGGAAAATTATAAGTGACGTTGGCTTCTTCTTTTTATTATTATTATTATTTTGGCATTTTGGTGTAGAAATAGGAGGGGGGGGGATTGACAATGGATGTATAAAGAGAACTGGATACAGCGTCGGAGCCGGGGCCTCGATCGTTTATTCCTATAAGAGTTGCTCAGTGGCACATGAAGCAAAGACATGGCTCGACTTCCGAGTATAAAATAACCCAGATCATTTGGCGATCTTCCGCATCCATTGGGCCCATAGAGCAGGCGCAGTAGCATTTCCTTTAAGTTCACCTCCCAGCCCTCGCTTCAGCTTCGATTTCACATGAACGGTGGAAGGGAAATAACTCTGGATTCGGCTATTAGTGCATTTTACAACTTTTAGGTTCGTACTGGGAAGCTAATTTACCTAAAGAACAAAATTACAGGCGTCTCTTTCCCAATGTAAGTCTATGGGAAAAAAAGTATTTTTTGTCCCAAAGGCATCACGTGACATACATGGAAGTTGTAGTACCACCGTTTGGCCACTTTGAAAATTTGCTTCAAAGCTCGGCGCACTTCCTGTGGGCTTGAGTATGACACACAACAAAGGTCCCAAGGCGGTTATATATGGCATGTGCTGTAACCAATCGGCTACCAAAGGCGCTCCTGAAGTTGGCTTCTTGATGTTCATCGCACAGTAAAACTCTAAAATAGTAGTTGCTTTGTGGTGATGGATTTGTGATTTATGGACAAATGATATCCATACATACGTAAACAAGACTAAGAGTCTGCAGCCTATGCTGGCGGCACTGTGAGGAAGTGGTGCTTTGATGGATGTGTCTAGAAGGGAGCACAAAAATTGTTAAATTTGATCTGAGATCTGCAAAAACTTGCAAAAACTCTTGTGAGACTCATTGGCCGACGACCTATCCGAACCTTAACTACGGTATCCAAGGTCAATGCCTAACTTTAACCATCTCGCAAGAGTTTCCCCAGTTTGCTGGTTCCTTTCTAGACACAACCATGTCCGCATGCTCACAATGACTATATGCTATCTTCCTGGTATAATGTTTATGATGTTCACCATCTTAGTTTAGTATGTTAGCATGCTAATTAACTAATAAGCAGTAAATACAAAGTAAATAGTAGGTAATGTCATTAGTCTTGCATTGAAATTGATCACCAATGTCAGTAGGATTCATCTTCTGGGGACCATTAATGTCCGTACAAAAACTTCATGGCAATCTACAAACTAGTTGTTGAGATATTTCCGTAGTGGCCCAACAGACCAGCAGAGCTGCTATAGCATGGCTGCAAATCTTCATAAGAGTCCATAATGCATCCTGGCACAGATCAGTTGTAGTCACAGCAACTATCATTACAGATGTGTTTTGGCAGAGGAGGGTTAGCTCATAGCTTTTCTTATGAGCTATATTAATAGGAAATGTATCATAAAGGCATTTTAAGTGTAGGCTACGTCAGATCATATTTCTATTTGTCCCTGCACTGCATCAGCATAAATTTTCAGCCTCGTCTGCAGTGGAGAGAAGACTAAACAGAGACAGGCTGGGAGGAGCCGGGGCGTAGCGTCCTTCTTCTGACTGATGGAGAGAGGGATGTAAGACAGGAGACGTGAGGGAGGGAGGAGCAGAGGGATTACAGTCCCACACGGAACAAAGCTTTGTAACGGTGCATGAAGGCTGTGTTTGGGGCAAACAGAATTAACGCAGTCTTCTTCAAACACAGACTCTGACGTCAGCAGGCGTTTAATGTCGGAAATTAATCATCCGGTTTATGTGTGTCTGCATATGCAAATAGTGTACTTGTGTGCATTGTCATTAGTGAGTGTTTGTCCTCTAATGCGATCCCTGGCACTCAGCAAACTGGAGTCACACACCCTTAAGGGTCTTTTATGACTGCACGAACATCAACATTTCCGACTGGTAAATAACAAGCAACCAATTGTGATTGTAAGTGAGCTAGTTTGTTATATCAGTCATGATGATAATGTTGCTTTTGCATCTCTTGATCCAGTGCCAGAGGTGCCTCCAATGATCATGCTGTCCCAGAAGGACACCGTTATCCTGAGGAGAGGAGAGCGGTTTGAGATTACCTGTAGCTCCACCAACGTCAACCCGGATTTCAGTGTCAAGTGGGATTTCCCGTCAACAGCGGTGAGATTGATGAAGGGATTGAGTGGCTTCTCCTCGGCCTTTGTGTCCGGGTGACTCACTGTCAGGATGTGAAACTTTCTGTGTTTCTACCTGGCTGACTGGCCAGGACATTTATCAATCCAAGAAAGAGCCAGATATTTACACTGAAGTTAGATAGAGGACACCGAGGTCATATCCTTTGTAATATTTATGGGGATTTATGGGGTTTAATGACACAAAAAGGAGTTTACATTACATACAGTTCACACTTTTTTTTGGCAAACGATTGTACAGTTTCATTAGTTTTAGTAGTAATGATAGATAGAGAAGGCAAGGAAACATAATTTTAGGAGATATACTTTATAACATATAATTGAACACTTAAATTAATACATAATGTGAAATATTGTGATTTCTTAAAACACTCTGAAAATTGTATTGAGTTTGGTTGGTGACGAGTAAAGCCCTGGCTACAGCCCTGGATTTTCTTTCTCACTGACCTATCTGAAGCATGACACCTTGAAAACAGTGGATCTGTGTGACATTACACCTGCTCACCTTTGCCCCTGATGCCCCGCAGCATCCCGGTGAAACTCACACCTCGCACATCCTGTCCGGTTCCCGCGGATACCGACGTGCCACCTCGCTCTTGATCACAGCTGTCAACCAATCAGACTCTGGCACTTACCGCTGCCACGCCCACAACGAGAGAGGCGCCAGTGCCACTGCGCTGCAGCTGGATGTCCGAGGTGAGTTTTGGAGGTGGTTAATTGATGTTTGTGCATGCATGGCGTCAATATACAGACACACACAATGCCACCAACTGGATCTAACCAACATTGTCTGGGCTCGTCTAAAAACCACTACCACCCCTCCTTCACAGTATCCACAGGAATGTTCCATGTTCAAAACAGTGATTAATGCTTACTACAGTGGTCACACCAAAAGTACACTTTTTTAGGACTTATGATCTCTTATTTGCATAGTATGCAAATATGTAGACGCCTCGGGGAAATAGCTGTCATTATTCAAAGTGTGTTATTATAGATCAGTGAGAACGTCTGAAATTAGTCTAGACATGATTTACGCAAACACTTCAGACACACAAAAAGGTGCAACAAAAGACAAAAAGAATGGAAAAGATTTTCGATATTTGCCGTTTGTGATTTGTTCTAGTTGTGTCTGTGGATTTGTTCTGTTGGTCTCATACAAATCAAACAAGAAGGGTACAGTGTGTAGGACTTGGTGGCATAGTGGTGTGGTTGCAGATTGCAACTGAGTACCCCTCAACTCACTCTTCCCCTTTCAAGACTGCATTAACGTGAGCCGCCGAGTGCAAAGCCGTGGTAACGCCGTTCGCCTCACTCAGAGGCCAGCCATACCATAATAACACTACTTTAGGAGCATCGGAAGGCAGAAGGCGGCTGACGGTACCACGGTTTTGCACTCTGCGGCTCACGTTACCGCAGTTTTATAAGTGTGTCGGAGAACTACGGTGGCCTTCACCTAACGCAAAATTGCGAAAGGCTCTCGCCAGAGCCAGTGTTTGGTGTGTCTGTTTTGTGCCACTGTAGAAACATGACAAACTAGAAAGGATTCTGGGTTGGAAATTGCCCTCAAGCAAGACCTTTAACACCCAACTAGAGCTTCCCAGTGGACGGCAGATCAGACTGTGGTTGCCTCCGGGTGGCATATTTTACTCAAATGCTCAACAACTATTCTGTTACAGATGGGTGGAAAAGTTAGGAAAACACTCACAGAAATAAAGGTAGACAGGTTGAAGAAACACAAGACATTAAACTCCAAAGAATCTATTTATATATGTTCCTTTATTTATTTTATACAGTTTAAAGTTACAGGGACACAGTGCACATTAATAGACATTTCTGTAAATGTGCCAGTTTAGCCAGCTTGGCTAATTTTCAACTGCAGTTCCTGGGCAGGTGTAGTGACAAAAAACACATGAAATACTTTGAAACGAGGACAACAATAAATAAAACATAAAACAAAGCACACTTCAGGTTATTTACAGAGTATGGTCACACACTTGATTGTCTTTTAAACATGATTTTGAATTACTTTTAGATGATTTTTAACACATATTGCAACTATAATCTTTGCTTATCTGCAACACTTAGATATGGACTACAGCATAATGTGTACAGGTGGACTTTTCCTTTAAGTATGTATATGTGTGATGTCCTCCAGATCAGGGGTTCATCACCATGTTAGGAGGCCCAAGTCCAATCCAGGCTGAGGTTAAAGAGGGGGAGAGTCTGAGCCTCAGAGTAGAGTTCAACGCCTATCCTGCACCCAGTTCCCTGTCCTGGTCTTACAATGGCAAACAGCTCCTCAACACCACAGAGCACGTCATCACCATCCACCGCCGCAAATACAGGTACAGTATATATTCCACTGCAAGTACAAACATACATGTGTGCACACGCAGAATTATAAGCTTATGTTTTTGTTTTATCAGACTCATCAGCGAGCTCCGACTAGTGAGGGTCCTCGGCTCGGAGGGCGGGATCTATAAGTTCTCAGCCAGCCACGAGGACACATCCGTCGATCATTCGTTCCACGTGTACGTCAACAGTAAGTGTCTCTCACTGTTGTTATATTGCACTCAAGTACCTTAGCATATACAGTATATGTTTTCTATAAATATGTGTGTCACCTTTTTCTCTACAAGGCAAGCCGGTAATCGTCGCCCAGGAAGGCCCTGTTGATGGACAGGTGCGGTGCGTCGCCGCTGGTTTCCCAGTCCCCAAAATAAGCTGGTACTTCTGTGAGATGCCCCACACAAGGTAAAATATATCGCACTACTTTCATCAAAACAGTGTTACTATGTCAATTTATTTACTTCATGAGATGCTCACGTCAGAATAAGACACAGCTACTTTATCATCTTGAGCTGGATGTGAATCTTTAATGTTTTATCTTGCTGCTTTATCAGCAGCCTTGTTTCATTCTTTTCTTTATTTATGGAGTCATTATTCACAAATGACATGTTAAAAGGGAATCTGGCAGGTGGAAACAGATGAGAAGAGTTGAAGAAAGGGATGATATAATAAACGTCTCTACAAATGGGTCAGAATAAGCGATTATTGTGATAAATCACTGCAGCAGCCGAAAGACAAACCTCAACATCCTTCCTATTTCATAGTCAGTTCAAGTTCATGCCAATTTTTTAATATAAACAATGAAATGTAGAAATAAGAAATTATTTTTATGCATTTTTATAAAATTTACTCATCAATATATGATTAAAAACTCCTCGGACTCGTTGTTTTTTATGCTGCTCATACTAAAAGCTGTAACCGAACAGCAGTGTGCACTTCAGACCATTTTACTCACAATAATCTCCAACACCTTCTGTTGTTTTGTCTGGCAGTTCCTCTGAGAGCAGGAGAGGCTCATGGGAGATGGAAAAAGTTGGTTTATGTCGTCTCAAATGCCTCATTAGTATTCAGACAAATAAACTGGATTTTGACTGTTGGTCAACACAATATAAGCGTTTAGAGCTCTGGTAAAATAGGCTTTTGATATATTGTTTAAATTTTATTTGCTAAACAATTAATTGATATATTGCCAAAATAAAATGCGCAGAAGCTGAGAATAATTATTTTATTGTGCTAAACGTTGCTGTAGATGTAGAAGAAAGAGAGGAAAATATAACCTTAAACAACTTTTATAACCCCTCAACAGGTGCTCACACCTGCCCAACGCCACCCAATGGGAAACTCCGGATGTTGCCATGGAGACAGAATCTGCCTTCGGTCGTAGCGAGGTGGTGAGCCGACTGAACGTGAGCAAGGAGCACGCACACTATCACACCCTGGAGTGTGTGGCGGCGAGTACGGAGGGGGAGGAGGCCTACACACTGTTCTCCATCAGTGGTACGACACACAAACACAAACATCTCATACGTCTGCAGAGGCCAGTTGTGTGGTTACTGGGTGCAGATTGAATAAGATTAGTGTATGCTGACTGTGCAGACTGGGATTATATAGTGTAGACTCGCTAATCCATGTCACACACAAACAAACACCACTGCTGCAGCTGTCTGTCTTAACGGCGAGGAAGAGGATGTAACTGTGTTGTGTATTTTCTGATTACTCTCTGGTGTGTGTGTGTGTGTGTGTTTCCTCCCAGAACGCATCGTCCCACATAAACTCTTCACTCCTCTTCTAATTGGCATGGTGGCCACTGGCGGCGTCCTCAGCCTCATTCTAGTGGTGCTGCTCTATAAATACATGCAGGTAAGGCAGGAAATAAATCACATTACAATACCATTACTGCAATAAAAGAATAGCATTTAATCTGAGTGAGAGTAGGGTCATAAATCTCACATAAATCACATAAATCTGTCGCCATCAATCGCATTCAAACCCCGTTTTAGCATCTCAGACTTCAATGTGAAATCAAGTTCATCTTCCACCATTGA
Source organism: Sebastes umbrosus (assembly GCF_015220745.1). Taxonomy (NCBI): domain Eukaryota; kingdom Metazoa; phylum Chordata; class Actinopteri; order Perciformes; family Sebastidae; genus Sebastes; species Sebastes umbrosus. The sequence continues at coordinate 10,536,259 of NC_051271.1, forward strand.
TATGCAGTTTACAGAAAAATAAATGGCTGCTGGCAAAAGGCCCACTCTCATTTACTAATGACTCACGCCTCCATCTCGATATGTTAAAGTTAGAAGCCTCTTTCCGAGATCAGACTAGTTTTTTGGTAACGATATTTTAGCAGATAAGAGTGTCTGCATGTCCTTTTAATCAATATGAATGTGTTCTAATGAATTTGAAATGAATCAATCAGCCATTCAGAGTGCAGACACGCTGTAGTTAAAGGCTTTATTTTTTTTAATGTGCCCCCCCTCCCAGCATGCTGCTCTTATTGCACTCAGATGAGTCAGACTCCTTGAGAACTAGTTTATGAATTCGCAGTGGGATCATCAGTCTTGACAGTCAGTCTCAGGCTGACGACTAAAGTGCATCGAGTGATATGAAATTGAGTCACTTTCTCTGTATAAATGCCGTATTTCCTCTCCGAACTTGAACAGAAACCAAAGTTCCAGATCCAGTGGAAGGTCATTGAGAGTATCCATGGCAACAACTACATATACATTGACCCCACCCAGCTGCCGTATGACTCCAAATGGGAGTTTCCTCGACAGAAACTACGATTCGGTATGAATGCATCCACGTTTGAGAAGCTATACTGTATGTTTACATGTGTGAGAAACCACATCTGCAGACATGTTAGTGTAGTCATTAGTAGGGCTGGGCAATGTGACGATATATATCTTCAAAACGATATATAAAAATGTCTATCGTATATATTTTTCTATATTGTTTCTATCGCAATACAGACTAGGTCTATATTTATTTCTTATTTCTCTATAATTTCACTTAAAACTGTTATGTTCATTTTGCAAATACTCTGTAGTTTTCATTTGTAAAGTATTAAATTCACACAGGAGTATACAAAAATAGGCTTTACTATGTGGTTATTTCATATTTATTTATTAAATTGCCAGAAAACGTGCTGTATCGTGATGTATATCATTAGAGATATGAAATTACCTATATCAGGATAGAAGATTTTGGCCATATAGCCTAGCCCTATTATTGTGTTTTGTTTAAAGTCCCCAAACACACAAATGTTTTTCTTATTGTTACTTCACTTGGATGTTTGAGCTTCACTGTGCAGATTGATGTACGTGCAGAGTTTGACACTAGAAGATTGTTTACACATTTATCTGTTGGAAAAGAAGCAGATGTAATATGTTTATCATATTTTTCTGTGGAAAAACTATATGACAGATATTATTCAAAGCAGAGTAGTTATTAAATGTCTTAAATCATGTCTGGTGGGGATCTTAAATTAACTGTAAAATTAAGTTTGTGTGTGTGTGTTCCCTCAGGTAAAACTCTGGGCTCTGGAGCTTTTGGAAAGGTAGTGAGGGCCACAGCGTACGGACTCTGCTCTGCCGATACTGTTACAACCGTCGCTGTTAAGATGCTCAAACGTAAGTGTGTGTGTGTGTGTTTTTATCTCTTTATCTGTGTCCAAAACCACTCCATTGTTTTCTCCCTCTGTTATGACGGGTAAAACCCACAGAGCAAAAACAGAACTCAACAGCACGACTCAAACAGTCTTTACTTGTCTAAACAGGTTCAGTACGCAGGTGAGCGCAGGTGTCAGAAGGGCAACCAGAGCCGACAAGGATAAAGCAAAAACGTGGTCAGGAAAGAAACAGGCAGAGTTCAGAAAAACCAGGAACACCAATACTAGAAATGGTTGAGACACTTGTCTCGGGGGACAAAGACGAACTGGCACAGAGACAGGGAAACACACCGACTAAATACACTGGGGAGGTGAGGCTAATTAGGAGCAGGTGAGGATGATTAGGAGCAGGTGAAACCAATCGGGGAGGGGGAGGTAATGACGCAGGCGGGAAACACACAAGGGCAGGAAGTGAAGGAGAGGAGAGGTAATGGTGCCTTCAAATGAAACTCGTGAGCTCATGTTTACAACATGGGAAGGTGTGTACACGATATGCTTGGCGTTCAAGTGGTTAAGTCATGAGAACACCGCTGCTAAGCAACGGAACTATTAACGTTACTGACGGCATCTTGAAACCACAGAGGCTAACAATTTAGCAAGCTGGCAAGCGGGTAACATAATGCAGTAAATGCAAAGGCATAATGACAGAGGAGAAAGATGAGGTCGTTGGAAATATCAACATTTTCCTCAGACATATTATAAAAATTACAAAGAAAAACAATATACGACTAAAATAACAATATATTAACTTATTATGCATCGAAAAATTAACTTCCATGGCCTCCGCCATTTCTGACGAAGTAGTACACAAACACATGTAGTTCACATCTAACAGCATTTAAGCTTTACAAGCAGTAGCGAGTGATTTGCAAACTTTTATCAATAGTCACACAATACACAAGCTGCTAAAATAACATTTACATATGTTGCTTAATTTCGGACACAGCCTGCGACACTGTAAGAGTTTATAAATGTTCTGATGATGTCATCCCAGCCAACGCCCATGCTACGGAGAAGGAGGCGCTGATGTCAGAGCTGAAGGTGCTCAGTTACCTTGGAAACCACGTGAACATTGTCAACCTGCTGGGGGCGTGCACTGTCGGAGGTGAGAGGAGCAGCTTCATCACTTTTTATTTACATGCAAGTGTTTTTTGGGCTAAATTTGGTCTGGATTTTGTTTGTTTGCTGACACTATTATATATATAGCCCTCATGCATTTAGATGTTTATTATATATTTATTGACTGAATTTGTTTTATGGTAATAGGTTGATGTGCTGACTTGCTGCTATGCCAAGCCAATATCGACCTCTTATTAAAAATCAGATATTGGTCAGTCAGTACCACCCTGCTCCGATATGAAAACGTGATGCAGTTTGACTCGTCACAAATTTACTCTGCAGTCGATCCATATTATCCACCTGACTAGACCTCAGCATTGATTATAATGCAGCATTTAGATTGGATTCACACACAAGTATGCATGAGTGTGTCATTAGGAAAGAAACGCTGAACACTTTGGCATGACAAAATCCTCATTTTAAGATATTGACACAAATTTGTTCAACACAAAAATATTGGCTTTTAAACACACATATCTGAATGCACTACACGTGTCCTGCCTTGAAACAGTCAAATAAAATGAGTTCCCTACAGTATCAACCTGACACCGTCTTCTTTTGGCTCATTATTAGAGCTTTGTGTGTCTCTTTTCATTGTTGCACGCTGTCATACGGTTTCAAAATCAGCGAGTGAGGTTTTCTTTTCATCTCTGCATCCTGCCAGGCCCAATTTTGGTGATCACAGAGTACTGTTGCTATGGCGACCTCCTCAACTTCCTGCGCAGAAAAAGAGAGTCCTTCCTAAACTCCCAAGTTGGCGATGGTTACTATCGCAACGTCTCGAACCAAACGGAGCCTACAGCAAGGTGTGTATGTGTGTGTGTGTTCAAAATTGTGATTGCAAACGCAAAAATGGTTATCTTGTCTAACATGTAATGCTTATATGTGTCTCTGTGTGTGTGCGTGCAGCGGAGAGGTGACTGGTACAGGCTATATGCCCATGCGTCCCTCTGAGAAAGAGAGGTCTTCCCAGTCAGGTAGAAAGTCTCTCACTCCTCATTTCTTATCGAACATTTCATCAACACACTGAGTGCCTCCTCACCTACTGTGGAAGTGTCTGACGATGTAATCTTTATCTAGTCGACGTAGAGGAGCTGTCTCTGGACGCCGAAGATCTCCTCAGCTTCTCCTACCAGGTGGCCAAAGGAATGGAATACATTACTTCCAAGAACGTAAGGCCTTTACAGACCCGTGTGCTGCTTATTTATAGAGTCGTTACAGAAGAGATTTAAAAGTGCTGCTGCTAGTTTATAAATCACGCTTTGGCTTAGGGCCAACATGCCGTAGATTGCTGTGAGCTAATAGTGCCGGTACAATCAGAACCAAACATGGCGAAGCTGCATTTACAGATTAGATCACACACACAAGGAGCCAGCCTCTTCAATCTTAAATAATAGAATTTGAATTAAAACAATCCTGATTCAGTTTCTTTTGCTGCACTTTTGTTGCTTTTATTAAATAAGGCACTATTGTCCAAACTGTTATTCCCCTGAAACGGTACTAAAACTATATTGTTCTTTTGTATATGTTTGCATTTAATTGATTTAATTGTATTTGTATTTGCCAAATATATCATTTTACTGTATCTATGTATTGTGTAAAGCATTGTCAATTTGCCTTTTGTGTTTGAGAGGTTTGTAACAAGTTTAACTCGCCCCGCCTAATGTGTGCATGTGTGCTGTGTGTCGTTCGTTCACTGCAGGAACCTGTTACAATGTCAATACTCACTTTTGTGTGTGTGTGTGTGTGTGTGTGTGTGTGTGTGTGTGTGTGTGGGTGTGTGCGTGTGTGTGCGTGTGTAGTGTGTCCACAGGGATCTTGCAGCCAGAAACATTCTGCTGACTCACGGCAGGGTGGCGAAGATCTGTGACTTTGGCTTGGCACGAGACATCACCACTGATGCCAGCTATGTGCTCCGAGGCAACGTGAGTCTGTCTGGCACATTTTCTCGCTGCCCCTTTGTCCTTGCATCCTTCCTTCCTTCCTTCCTTCCTTTCTTCCATCCATCCATCCATCCTTCCATCCATCCATCCTTCCTTCCTTCCTTCCTTCCTTCCTTCCTTCCTTCCTTCCTTCCTTCCTTCCTTCCATCCTTCCTTCCTTTCATCCATCCTTACTTCCTTCCTACCTTCATTGCTTCCTTCCAACCTTCCTTCTTTCCATCTATCCTTCCTTCCTTCCATCCTTCTTTCCTTCCATCCATCCATCCATCCATCCTTCCTTCCTTCCTTCCTTCCTTCCTTCCTTCCTTCCTTCCATCCATCCTTACTTCCTTCCTACCTTCCTTGCTTCGTTCCAACCTTCCTTCTTTCCATCTATCCTTCCTTTCTTCCTTCCTTCCTTCCTTCCATCCATCCATCCATCCATCCATCCTTCCTTCCTTCCAACCTTCCTTCTTTCCATCTATCCTTCCTTCCTTCCATCCTTCTTTCCTTCCATCCATCCTTACTTCCTTCCTACCTTCCTTGCTTCGTTCCAACCTTCCTTCTTTCCATCTATCCTTCCTTCCTTCCTTCCTTCCTTCCTTCCTTCCTTCCATCCATCCTTACTTCCTTCCTATACCTTCCTTGCTTCGTTCCAACCTTCCTTCTTTCCATCTATCCTTCCTTCCTTCCTTCCTTCCTTCCTTCCATCCATCCATCTATCCTTCCATCCATCCATCCTTCCTTCCTTCCTTCCTTCCTTCCTTCCTTCCATCCTTCCTTCCTTCCATTCATCCTTACTTCCTTCCTACCTTCCTTGCTTCCTTCCAACCTTCCTTATTTCCATCTATCCTTCCTTCCTTCCTTCCTTCTATCCTTCCATCTTTCTTTCCTTCCATCCATCCATCCATCCATCCATCTATCCTTCCTTCCTTCCTTCCTTCCTTTCATCCATCCATCCATCCATCCATCCATCCATCCATCCATCCTTCCTTCCAACCATCCTTCCTTCCTTCCTTCCAATTGCTTGTTTTGTCCAGTCAACACTCCAAAAGATAAAGATTAAAACAAAATTAAAATCATATGAGACAAAAAAAGAAGAAGAATTGAATACCTGGTATTAATGTACAGTTTAACATTTTTGCTTGAAAAAATACATTGATTAAAAAGATTTATAATTTATGAAAATAACTGGTTTATTTTTCTGTCGACCCACCAATCGATTAATCAACTAACTGTTTCAGCTCCAGAAAAAAAATATTACAGTATACAGAGTATTACATATGAAAGAAAGAAATGCACAGAATATGCCATATCTTCAAACAGGATCTCAAACAGAGCGTTTCAGACAGAGGGATAAAAGAGGTGCTGCAGCATAGCTGGTGTGAGAAAAATAAAGTGTGTATGGCATATTAAATCATGTAAACATGTTCAAGTAGAAACCCAAAATACAAGTATGCACCAGAAAGTGAGCTTGATATGTCCTCTTTAAGAATGAAAACAAGGGAACATGGTCCATACCGCTCTGGTAATCATGGCTCTCCCTCCTGCAGGCTCGTCTGCCGGTCAAGTGGATGTCTCCCGAGAGCATTTTCGACTGTGTCTACACCTTTGAGAGTGACGTGTGGTCCTACGGCATCCTGCTCTGGGAAATCTTCTCTCTGGGTAACATTTCCAGTTAGAGCTGTGCTGTTGCATCAGAGCCATTATTAGTGTTGTCCATTTGAGCTGACTGGGGCCTTATTAGAGGCTCTGATGATGCTCCCAAGCAGCAACATCACTTAGTGGGGTTAAATGTACAAAATCATATTGATTATGATACATAATGTAGCTCCAGAAACCAATGTCATTATACGAATCCATGATTTTTACTTAAAGCGTGTGCTTACTGTATGTCTGTGTTACAGGTAACAGCCCGTATCCTGGGATGCAGGTCGGCTCAGTGTTTTATAGGATGATTCAAGATGGCCACAGGATGACCAGGCCCGACTTTGCTCCCATCGAGATGTAAGTGTGTGTCTGTGAGAGTGAGTGTTCCCATTATAACTATAGGGCTGCAACTTATGATTCATCTGCTCATCATTTTAATGCCTCTGCGCCGGTGACAGCCGTGGCCGGACGCATTACGTTTTCGCGTTGTCCGTCCATCCGTCTGTACGTCCAGTCTTGTGAACACGATATCTCAGGATCACCTTGAGGGAATTTCTAAATGTGGCACAATCGTCCACCTGGACTCAAGAACTGATCAGATTTTGGTGGTCAAATGTTAAAGGTCAAAGTCACTGTGACCTCACGTCCGTCCCATTGTTGTGATATCTCAGGAACGCCTGGAGGGAATTGTATTACGTCTGGCACAAACATCCACTTGAACTGATGAACTGAACCATAACTCAAGTATTCCTATGCTTATTATGACAATTTCACACAAGTCTCATCGGATAAAATGATGAAGTGATGACATTTTGGACAGATATGGATGTAAACTGCAACTAGACTGGTTGGCAGAGGCACACAACCGCAAGGCAGTAATTCTAGTTTCAATTAATAATTTTTCAAAAATATTGAATAAGGTACAATGTGAAGTCATCGAATTTATTGTTTTGTTTGACCAACAGTCAAAAATCTAAAAATATTCAGTCTACAAGGACATAAAAATCAGATAAAAACAGCAAATTACACTGGAGAAGATGAAACCAGAGAACGTTTGGCATTTTTGCTGAAAAAAAATTACTTAAATGATTAGTCAAAATAGTTGATAATTAATTTTCTGGCTAATCAATTAATTGACTAATCGCATTCCTCCATGTTGAAACTTTTTTTTTTTTTTTTTTAATAAAAGTACAAAATACAAAATCAGTATACGGTTGACAGTATACAGTTAAAACAGTAACAAAACAAAACAGCGTGGGTACAAAACACTAGACAAAAATATTATTAAAAAAAACTTAATTAATTGTCTTAATAGCCTTTTTGTTAGTCGAATTATAAATTAGTTTTCCATATAGTTTTACATCCTTCACGAAAACACCAAAACAAAGTTTATTGTTGCTAAATTTACATTTATGGATAAAATATTTTAGTAGGATTATCATCAAATTTATTGTTAAAAACTAATCTCAGTCTGACCTCTGTAGGTATGACATGATGTTGTCCTGTTGGAACCACGATCCTTTGAAAAGGCCGCCCTTCAGGAAACTGGTGGAGAGGACCGAGCTGCTACTGTCAGAAAATACCAGGAATGTGAGTAGAGGAAGCCTCTGTCATTATTATAAATTACATGTTATTTCTTGTTTCAAAGATCTCATTGGAGAACAACAGTGTAGAGATCCAGACAGGAAACAAATGGAGCACAAGAGATAATATGTGTAATAAAGATCCACAGCCGGAATCGAACCATGGACGTCACATACTGTTTATGATATTGTGATTTGGCTTGTTATTATTCTCATTACACTACAGTAGACTATTTCTTTTTTTTTTGCAAAAACAGTAGTGTCATCAAATCATCCAAATACCACAAATGTTGTTGTTGTTGTTGTTGTTCATCAGGTGTACCTGACACTGAGCAACGCTCCAGGTCATCCAGATCAGCAGAGGGCGCCGTCACGGAGGCTGAGCTCAGTCTGCAGCACAACAGCCCCCACACAGCCTTTGCTGCAAAGCACGCCTGACGTCTTCCTGGACTATGTCTGACACACACACACACACAAACACACGCACACACACAAACACACACACACACACACACACACACACTGCTATAAAACATACAACCCCCCCCTACCTCCCTGATCATTCTCTCCTTTTATCGCACAAACTACAAGAGCCAAATGCACTCTGTAAACTACTAACAACACATTCACTCAAACTAACTCTCAAATGCTGGCCTTCCTGCAACACATACACACACACACACACACACACACACACGCACACACACACACATACAGATACTGTATATATGCGACCCTGCACTGGGCTCTCAGTATTGGCCTCTATCTAATCTCCCCATTGCTGTATTGATCTCTGTGGTAGGTATTTCAGATGCACGTCTATATAAAGTAGACTCCAGCACTAACCGCCCATCAGATACAACATCATCTCCCATCAGCAGCAGGAGGAGTTTGGCTCACATTCAGCCTTAGATTGCATCTTAAGATGCTTTGGGGAAAACAAGAGACCTTTGACTGAGGAATAGATAAGCACAGTTGGTGCTGTGATGAGTTGACTGTTTTTTTGTTGTTGTTGTGTGAGATCTGTCTCCATTTTTGCAGGAATATTTTGTCTTTTTTTTGGGGAAATATAAATAAATACAGCTTTCTTGCAGAGAGTTAGATGAAAAAATTGATACCTATCCTATAAGATATATGTGTGTTAGAGGTAAAGCCAACAGCCGTTTAGCTTAGCTTAGCATAAAGACTGGAAACAGGGGTAAACAGCTAGCCGGGCTCTGTCCAACAGTGATATAAAATCTGTCTACCAGCAGCTGTAAAAGCTCACAAATGAACACATTATATCTCATTAGTTTAATCTGTCCCAAAAAAGGACAATTTGTGGTTTTAATGGGGATTAAGTTTGGGACTATTTCTTGTCCGGAGGCAGTGATTTACTGGAGTGTCTGCTGCTTGGACAGTCATACTTCTCATCTAACTCTGCAAGAAAGCAAATAAGTGCATTTTAACATCAAACTATTAAAAATCTTAATTTACTGCAAGAGTCACCAGATTAACAAATACTGAGTTGTCAGCAAGTCTACCTTATAACTGGTTATGACAGGGCTTGAATAAAAGAGACCTTCCGATGAGAGACCTGAAGTCTCTTTTACATTATAACAAATGAGCCAAAGCAAAGTGGCATGCAAGCGATAACTCCTAATACATCATAAAGCCATAAGTTACAGAAACACTGATTCCCACCTGTGCGTTGTAGCTTTGAATACTGTGACTTGTAAAAGACTAACTGGTGTATTGCTGTATGTATTTTAGATTTAGCTTTAGTTTAGTCTGTGGCCAGGTGTTTAGGACTGACTGTGTGCTCTTTTTACTTGATTTATGTCCAACATGTATGCAATGTAAATACAATAGAGATGTGCCTTTAGATTTTTTTTAGAAAAATTACTGAATGCACTTGATTGTGACAGTTATTGTTGAGAGCCAGAAGAGAGTTTCTGTGTGCTGGTTTTGAGAATCATGCCGTTTTGATACAGTTGGTTGACTTGTAATAATAAAGAAAGTACCTGTGATGGTAGGAGTGACTGGAAAGTGTCCATTTAATGCATCTGTCATTTTCCTAATTGTGTGAAACAATTGTTCGTTCCGTTGCAACATCAGCGCCCACGTTTCCACAATTTTGGACTACTGCATGCCAGTAAAGCGTCCGCCGTACAAAAGTAAAACAAAATTATTTCTATTCTATTGTCATATTCTACCAAAACAGCCTGTGTTGAACAATAAAATATCATAAATATAATAAGCCTTTTCAGTCCAAAATGGCGGCAGCGGCTGTAGTTTCATCTCTTTGCTTCTTCACTCTTTGACAACGTTAACATGTTGATGTTTCGCAGGTATAGACCTTTTCATTGCCATTCTGTTGCTAGGGCAACAGCGTTGGTCCAAGTTTACTTCCTGTCAGCTACTGCATTAACAAACATTGCAACAGGAAATACAAAGGGGTCCATTTAGAATGATTATGTTGACAAGTTTGAAAAGGTCTATAATGTTTATCACGATGATCATTAGTTTAGCATTTTAGCATGTTAACATTTGTTATTTAGCACTAAACACTTTGGCTTCGTCCGAAATCGCATACTATGCACTACGTACTCAACATGCGTATCGTTCAACACACGTTTGTGTGAATAAACAGTAGTATGGATCTTTTCGGACGCACTGAGCAGTAATTTTCGTCGACACTTCCTGAGAGCCTCCTTGTGTAACCATGGTAACCCGTGCCAACCTCATGTGACCAAAACGACGGTTTGTGAGAATCAAAGTCTGAATTAATTTAAAATATATTACGTCTAGCAAAGTGAAATCTTATTCTCACAGTTAAATTAAAGCGTTATTGACGTTACAGAGCTTTCCGCCATAGTTATGAACGTTGTTGTTACTACAGTAATTTTCGTCGACACTTCCTGAGAGCCTCCTTGTGTAACCATGGTAACCCGTGCCAACCTCATGTGACCAAAACGACGGTTTGTGAGAATCAAAGTCTGAATTAATTTAAAATATATTACGTCTAGCAAAGTGAAATCTTATTCTCACAGTTAAATTAAAGCGTTATTGACGTTACAGAGCTTTCCGCCATAGTTATGAACGTTGTTGTTACTACATTGCAATGTGGTTTATTTATTTTTTAATTTTTTTATTTATTAATGCTGCCGTAGCGTCCAGCCGGCGTTGCATACTGTTAACATTTCACCTGAAATAGAATGCAATTTGCGTACTACTGGTTTCATACTAAGGTTTCGGACATACTAAAATATCTCACTTACTGTTTTAGCATACTAAATAGCATGTTAGGATGGAATCTTCGGATGCAACCTAAGTACAGCTCGGGCTGATGGGAGTGTTATTAGCTTTGCAGATATTTGGATGGTACAATTTGACCTGATTGTGTCGCTAGATGAAAAGTCAGGGGGAACACTAAACTTATTACAGTTAGGAGGAGATGAATGTCTGCACAAAACTTAATGGCAATTCATCCAATAGTTCTTGAGACATTTCACTCAAACCACAAATGTCATCCTCATGGTGGCACTAGAGGAAAAGATAGGGGATCACCGAAATCATTAGGATTCATGACATCTTTACAAAATTTCATGACAATCCATCCAACAGTTGTTGAAATATTTTAGTCTGGACCAAAGTGGTGGACTGACCCCGGATCACCCTGGATCTGCAATGGTAGCGTGGTTAATAACAGACTAAAACACACAAACAAACTTGCAGCAGACGTGTGTCACGTATAATATTTGCAACTGTTTTTATTTTCAAATTGACCAATAGGGGAGAGAGGGATTATAATAATAGCAAACATTTTGCTTCAAAATATTGATTATTATTACATTTGACTTTGGGGTAGATAAAAGGAGCACAGTTCAAGAGCAGAAGAAGGGATATACATACATACAGTACAGGTAAGCATAGCACCGTTTTACACTGAATACTGGTGTTTTTCACTTTGTGTATGTGTACAGTATTATACTAGGACTAGGACTCTTTAGAACCAGATTGTGTTGTGGAAATGTGATGTGTGTGGAGGGGAGGGGGGGCCTCGCCGTCTTGTCCTACACCTCATCTTTCAGCACCTTTTAAATTCTTTTTCCAACCAAAAATGATTGTTGCAAAAACAGAAACAGAAAGTTTGTAATGGTGAGTTTCTTTTACAATGCAAAGCCTGTAAATAAAATTGCATGTCTGATTCTATATGTGGATCCTTGTAGTGAGAAACATGATTTTCTTTCACACCCCTTGTTTTCCTTCATCACAAAGCCTGTCAAAGGTTCTCCATAATCAACAGTTACAACATCCATTAGTCTCTTTAAAACACCTTTACATTCTTTGGGCTGGGTATCAGTGACACAAACTATAAACATTACATCATTACCCTTTAGAGTGACGCCTTAAACACAAACTAGTCTATAGAGGATCTATATTTGTTATGTGATGGGTGGAAGACCTGGTTCAAATAGTAAGACCTCTCTTCTATTCCTTATTTGTGGACAAAGTCAAGAAGAGCATTTTGTCTCGGCTTAGTCGCACAATCTAAATTAAAAACATAAATCTCAGAGGGTTAACCATTTGAGACCGGTCTGATGTGTAGTTGCTGTGATAAGTGTTTGTTGAGCAGTCTGTCATTGTAAAACAATAACACTGCCCATCTTCTTTATAGCCTGACAGGTGACCAATGCTCTGCATTGCCTACCATCCATTCTTTTCCAGTCACACATCTGTTTCCATATGAAAATATAACGGGTTACAGTGACAGTAAACATGCATACAAACTCTCTCACTCTCTTTCTCTCACACGAACATGTATTCAAGTTGAGCTGTCCCACACACGAGCTTGCAGAATACTGAGCCCAACTGGAGAGGAAGTTTCTTGAATATTACAATTATTTCTTTATACTGCAACGCAAGAACTGATTGGCTATCGCCAGGGGAAACCAATGCTGACCCCCTGAGTGATACAAGAAGTAGGAGATGCTATATTCACACACACACACACACACACACACACTGAACTACACTCTGAGACAAAACAACACATTCTAAATGCTCCTTTGCCAACCATCACACTCCCTCCAATCCAAGGCGTTTTCTGTTTGATATGGCTTACGACTGTAGTAGAGGGGCTGAGCCCATACCCATCCATGCATTTGAAATGGACTGGGACCCAGCCCTGGTTATAACCAGAGACAAGTGAACTGAACTGCATGAGGGTTTCTGAGGCCTAGGAAGAGATAGAAGGATGAAACACTGACGATACAGAAGACCACGAGACAGTGAGTAGAAATGCAGGTTTGCTGGTACAAGGAAGTCAATCTATTCCAATCTGGGTGAATAGATGAAAATTATTTTTCTACATTTTCTACGGCATCATATCTTGTCCTCCTGCTCTTTACAAAAAAAAAGCCTTTTTTTACTGTCTTTGGAGAGTTCTCCCTTCATACTATTTTGATAAGGAAATAACAAGGAAGGCTCTAAGAGATTTAGGTCAAATTTGATTCAGTCGCCACACCCTTCACACTTCCTCCTCTGGTCTTTGCAGCATCACTGTTTAATCCTTCCTGGTCTGGTTCCAGACTGAGGCAGAAGCAAAAAACTTTCCACATTCCTGAGAATACAAGTACCATCCAGCAACTTCAAACCCTTACTAAGTCAATTATTGTAAGACACAAGGGGCAACAAGCACACGCACACACACACACACACACACACAACCAACCACAGACACTCTCATGCCCACTCATGCACACAAAGATTGTATTCCCAAAAACACACTAGCTCACAGAATCACACCACAGATTACAAACGACTAGGTCTTGACAGTGATTTACTGTACACAACCACATCAAGTGCTAAAGTTTCAGGAGGTTGAGGATATACTGTTTGTTACTTATAGGGCTCTCTGACTGTTAAAAAATAATCCCTACTATATACACACGCACTAACTTTATTTTGGGTAATATCTTGTTGGAAAATATATATACGCCTTTGAATAGTCTGCTCAAAATAAAAAAAACAAAAAACATAATTGACTACGTTATTGGCACTTGGAATCACTAAACCCGTTAGACGTACAGTGATCATTCTGCAAAGAATTCAGTTATACTGTGATCTAGTTTCTTGCCAAACATAATTTGTTATAAAGTTAAAAAGAGCCATTTTTGTCTCAGAGACACAGTGTTTAAAAACACAACTTCCACAAGAAAACCCAAGCCCAACCAAACTGACACAACTTTAAAGCCTTATTTGATTTTTTTTTTTTTTTAGAGAAGTGGGGAGAGAAGACTGAGAGAGCACGTCGTTGCTCCATCTTTGACCAGAAAACACTTGAACAAAAGTAAAAATCCATTTTTCAAAAGCGACTAATAAAAGCTTACACAGTTATTCTTTCCATGCAATCATATAAAATACTACATTTTCTTTTTCCTGTTAGGCTATATTGGATATTTACATGTTTTTTTGTATCATACAGTAAATCTGTACAAGGTCAGTCCACTTTGACAAACCTTCAAAAAAAGTCTGTTGTCACTGGGTTTCCACAGAGACTGGAGCCCCCTCACAGCTTCGCCTCTGGCGAAGGAGAGGGGGATTTTAATCCATCCTGTTGCCTAGTGACAATCTGTGGTGAGTTCCTCAAGGACTCACAGGCTTTCTTCTTTCCTATGATTCGTTTCTTTCAGATGGAGGAAGGGAGGGCAACGATTTTGGGGGAAAAGGAAGTTTGTGACAGCCACACGACCAAAACAAATGTACGCAGCAATCCCTTAAAATTCCCTGTGTGTTCCGACTGAACACGTTTTCCCCCAGACTTTACTGTGGTTGGCTGCTGACGCTGTCAGTCCTGTGTGATGACGGAGCTTTCTGCTGTTTCTGGGGCTGTGGTTTCAATTGCTGCTGGTGCCTCTGGTGGTGAGATTGTTGCTGCCGTTGCTGCTGCTGCTGCTGCTGTTGTTGTTGTTGCTGCTGCTGCTGCTGTTGTTGCTGCTGCGGTTGCTGTTGGTGTGTTGCCTGCGTGAAGGCGCCCTGTTGTTGTAGTGGGAACGCTGCCTGCAGAATTAGCTGGGTAGACTGGTTACTATGGAGAAGACGAGTGCCCTGACAGAAAAACAGTGCAAGATCATTAGAAAATGAAGCTGTTCTTTAATGTCAATAAAAACCTCTTCTCACATACAGTTTAAACTGATTCTATAAACAGTAGATATATTATTTCACTCATTACTCACTGCAGGATAAAGACACTTCATCAAAATAAAACATATGAATGACTTGATATTTTGTCAAGATGTCTCTTCTGCCCTCTACTGGTACCTGTAGGAATTGCTGTTGTTGCTGCTGCCCTTGCTGGCCACCCTGAGCGACTACAGTGGTCTGGTTTTGGCCGTCGGGCTGACCTTGGTTCGGTTGAGCCGGTTGCAGAGTCAGGGTCTGCGTTTGCCCTCCCTGCTGAATAGACACGGGAGTTAACACAGAACAACAAAGGGATGCAGTTATATGACTTAATCATATAAGAAATTAAGTTTCTTTTGGAATATTGTAGGCCATTTACTGCTTTAAGAGAGATCCATCACATTAGACAGACAAATGAAAATGGACGAAGTCTATTGTATAAGTAACAATAACAAAACTGCACCTGTTTAATTGACAAAAAAATCTAGTAGTCTTTGGACCAGTTAGTCTTTTGAGTCCTCTTTAGGCTTCAAGGACAAGACAAATGTTAAACAACTTCAAACAACTTTGTTTTAAAAATTCATAAAACATTTTGGGATTAATTTGAATCGATCTGTGATCTGCTTTCAGGCTTAGACTTTAAAATATTGCAGTTTTCTTTGCGTAGACTCCATTTTCATTACCTTCTTTTCATTGTCAAATATCAGCATCAAATACAAAACGTTTTTTCATTAAATAAAATGGGGAGATGCCGAGCAAACAAGCCAATTTTCCCCACCAATGCCATGGTTTTTATTGTATTTTATTCAATAGTTTCACACTATAACCACACTCTCTCAGCACTGAGCAGCTGGCTGGTTATGTGCTTCACACATGTTCGCTTAGATGGACTCTCTTTAGAGTAGATTTCTGGTCTAAGATACAGTTTCATTAGCTGCTCTATGACTCTTAACGGCTTTGTCCATACCTGTTGTCCACCAAAGGGGTTGTACGCAGTGACCACCTGTCCCATGAACATGGAGGTGGGCACCATGACGGCTCCACATGCCATTGGAGCCGTGACAAGCTTGGTAACTAGCTGCTGCCCCGCTGGGAACCTGGGGAGAGTGAAATGGAGGAAGGGGAAAAGAAACAGGAAGAAAAAATTAATTACAGTAACCATGAATTACACTAGATGTCTGCTTGGTTTCAGATGGGACTTCTGCTTACTAAGTAGCAGTACTTCACAAGGTTACAAGGTTCATTTATTTGTCATTTCATAACACAAGTTGCACAAAGAAATATAAGTTATAGCCCCTTCACGCTACACACACACAGAAGATTTATATAAATATTGAAAGAAACTTAGAATAGAATAAAATGAATTACACTCAAAATGTTGTACACGGCTTTGTTGAATACTTGATTCTGACTCGTCAATCCCGGCGTTCTACGGTCTGTTATTTCTTTATAGCAGACCGCTATGTATAACACGATTTTTGTGTCAAATTATTGATTTCTTAAGTAAGTAACCGTGTAATAAGCGGGATAATTTACAGCAAGCGGGTCATTGTTGTGAAATAACAAAAGACTGGCTCGCTGTACATTATTCCTTACACATAGAGTTACTTATATGCAGGACAAATCCTTCTATGCATATATACCTGGAGAGACTTTGGTTTAGTGGGAATGAGGGTAGTTTGAGTGTCAGTTTTGGTTGTTGTTGGCCTACCGGATCTGTCGGTCCTGTGTGAAGGTGGCCACTGCGGTGCCTTGCTGTGTGTTGGTCTGCGGCAGGCTGGTGCTGATCTGAAGCACGTTGGGCTGTCCTGGCTGGGAAATCATCATGGTGTTGTATAGTGGAGCAGATACAGAGCCTTGGGTCTGGGGCTGAGCCTGGGGAGGTTGCTGGGGCTGACGCTGGGGCTGCAGAGTGGTAATGTGGGGAAGGAGGGATGGACATGATATGAATTCCTTTAAAAACAAAGTAAACTGATTAAGGGTCTTTTTTGGTTGATTTTGCAGTATGAGGTATGTCGAATTTGAACATAGTTCTGCAGAGTCAACATGTCTGCCAGAAATCTCATTCACCAAAACAGTAACGTTAAAGAGTTGTTTGTATAGTTAGATAAATACGTACATAAAACACTGAAATGAGGCTTTTATTATTTGTCAGAAGTGTACAAAAATGACAGTATTTCCTTGACGGATTACCAAGCTCCTGGATGAATTATGAGAACAAGTGCCGGCTCGTTATAACGGCAGAACAGCGTGCTGCAGGACAGCTTTAAAGTAAGTCGCTACATCAATCCGTTACAGAGATATTATTAAAAGTATGAAGTGATTGCTTTTGCAAATGCAACTGGTGCGACCCCAGAGACCCCCAGAGAGTTAAATTGAAAAATTCACATTCTGCACATTGTTTTCATTCAGTGTCTACATAAAAGGTGGTGGACTAGAAGGTTGTGTTTACACCGCTTCAAGACTTGGAAAAAGCCTCATATCGACACTAATGGGTTACAGTATGCTTGTTTTTGATACATTATATACAAACATGAAGTGAAATGTGCTGCTTCGGTTTCCCTGGCTGTTTTAAATAAACAGTATTAATACATGACAAGATAACTTAGATCAACATTACTCAATAGTAGAGTACGGAGGGTGTCTCTAACCAAGGTAAATATGATGGTTTGTCCATTTTCACTGAGTTTTCTGGGAAGCCTCTCACATGATTAAACACCAACAGCATGCCCTGTGGCTCTTCCTGTCTTCTGAATTAGATGTAAACATTGCAACTTCTCAGAACAGTACTATGTTTGCGTAGTTTGTGAAATTCTCCACACAAATGACCAATAGTGTAAAAGGTTCACACAAGCTTAGTGTTCTAACAGCACCTTGACTATTGAGTACATAAATATTGTTGGACCTTTTCTATTAAAAGTTACAGATAATGCCAGTTTATCAGAGATTAAAAAACAAACGTTTTGTGTGATGTGTGATGTGTGTGTGTGTGTGCGTGTTTGTGTGTATGTCCCACCTGTGTGAGGGCATTGGTCTGCTGCTGCTGTAGGCTCTGTTGGGGGGGCGGTGCCTGCTGCTGGATGGTTAGCTGCTGAGTTCCTGAATGGACGGGGTTAATTGTTGTTTGCTGGACCTGACTGGTCAAAGTAGTTGTTTGCTGGACCGGCCCCACCTGGGGGAGTTGCACGTTCATCGCTCCACTTGGCTGCTGCAGCAACATCTGTTGGGATGGAAAAATTAGATGTCAGGCCACAGTGGTCTGTGTGTCTAGGTTTACACTGCATGCACATATTTTTGGACATCATTTGCCTTATCTAAACATGTGTTTATTTTTATAACAGAACAGAATGATTTGATGAGAGTAAATAATCTTTACAGGGTACACACTCAGCTAGTGATATTGCTGTTTCCTCTGAATAGAACAAAAATAATACATAATGCATGATTGTCATTGGGATCTAGGTCAGGCACAGCCAAGTAGAACACAACAGGAAAAGACAAAGCACGATAAACCTACTGATCTGTTAAAAAAGAAGAGAGGTTGCATGATAGTTTTGTTCAAATAATCAGCTTCCCAAATTTGGAAACATCATGGGGAGAAACCTGAATGCCACTGCTTTTCAAAAGGTAAGTATGCAATTATTCTGTGAGTAAAATGAACCCTTTCAGTAAACTGAAGTAGCTCTCTGGTTTGAATATAATTAGTTTTATTTTGCTGTAAAAAGGTCAGCACAGCAAGATAAAACAGATGTTACATCTGAGACAATAAACTATGGATTAAATTTAATAAATAGATAATGAGCAAACTCAACCTAAATTTAACTCCTATTTGTATGAAAAGGTTACATTTCACATTCTAAAATTCAGACATTCAGGTGTGCGTCTTCATCCTACCTGTATGCCCTGTCCCTGGACTCTCTGCAGCTGGTCTTGGATGTGTCTCAGCTCGTCCTGCTGCCGCTGGATGTTGGCTTGGATCAGTCTTGTCCTCTGTTCCAGCTGATCCTTTAGATGCTGCATGGCATTCACCTGCGCTGAGAACTCCATCACCGGCTGTGAGGAGAGAAAAAGAAGAGGTCACTTACTTAAGCAGTACTGCCTAATGCGTGCAGCTACTGATGTTCTAATGTTCATTACGAAACACTGGTGAATGGACATCCCAAAGTCCACAGTGGGGCAGCAGCTAATGATTATTTTATTACTGATTAGTCTGACTATTATTTCCTCGATTCATTGATTTATCATTTTGGCCTATAAATAGTCAAAAATATTGAAGAATCAAAGTTTCCCAGAGCCCAATGTGACGTCTTCAAATGTCTTTTTTTTTTTGTCCGACAAATTGTCCAAAACTTGAAG
This sequence comes from Sebastes umbrosus, assembly GCF_015220745.1. Taxonomy (NCBI): domain Eukaryota; kingdom Metazoa; phylum Chordata; class Actinopteri; order Perciformes; family Sebastidae; genus Sebastes; species Sebastes umbrosus. The sequence goes on from NC_051271.1 coordinate 10,555,516, forward strand.
GCATGCAGTTTACTACCAAAGAATACATGGAAATCAAGCAATTATTAACCTTTAAGAACCAGGAACGACTGAATTTTTGGCATTTACACTGAAAAAAAACACTTACTCTATTAAAGGAACAGTGTGTAACATTTCGGGAGATCTGTTAGTAGAAATGGACTATAATATTCATAACTATGTTTTCATCAGTGTATAATCACCTGTATCTAAGAATTGTTGTGTTTCCTTTAGCCTAGAATGAGCCCTTCATATCTACATAGGGAGCGGGTCCTCTTCACGGAGTCCGCCATGATGCTCCACCATGTTGCTACAGTAGCCCAGAACGGACAAACCAAACACTACTGGCTCTAAAGAGATTAAACGATTAATCTATTGTTGATCTATTGAAAAATTAATCGACAAATTGCTCCAGCTCTACTCCACAGCACATTACGATGCCTAAGTGCTTAAGTACCACCATTCTCACCTGTACGTTTGTCTGTAGCTGCTGTGGTTGTTGTTGTTGTTGTTGTTGTTGTTGCTGTTGTTGTTGCTGTTGCTGTTGCTGTTGCTGTTGCTGCTGCTGCTGTTGCTGTTGCTGTTGCTGAGTGATCATCCCTACAGTTACACTCTGGTTTGTGGTCTGAGAGCTCATAGACTGCAAATAAACAGATAATCAAGAGAATTATGATAACTGAAGTATAAGAGTTTGTTGTATTATATTTTCTTAACCAAACAGCATTATAAAACAGCATTGAGTAATGAAATCCAATCTTTATTTTGCATTACTCGTGGTCACAATAATCAGTATCTGTCAAAACAAAAGTCCTAGTTTGCTATGTGTTCTCACCTGGCTGCTGATGGATGAGCGACGCTGTGATGTCATCTCCATGGTGGAGGCCACTGACTGCCGAGGAGGTGAGGCCGTGTCCATGTGTAGCTTGGAGGCTGTTGCCGCAGAAACAGAATTATTGATGAGTAAGAGTCATACTGCTGATGATATCGTATCATCTTACTGCAGAGCTTAAACTCCTAAACTGATGTGTCACTGACTCGTCTTTATAGAGCATTACGTCAGGGTATAACTATTTTATATTATTTATGTACATCTAACTGTGTGTGTGTGTGTGGCGTGTCCTTACAAGTGCAAGTGTTGTCAGAGACAGAGGACTTGCGAGAACTCCGTGAGGAGGTTGAGGCTGTTCGGCTGCGGTCAAATCGCTCCAGAGCCTCCTTAAGGCTGGACGTATTTAGCTGTGACTCTGAGCCAGAGTCCTGACTCTAAAAACAGAGAAGCAGAGGAAATATACACTTGACAGCCGATCCTTTAAAAATAAAAGTCAGACTGCATACAGGTGAAAATTACAGGGCTGATGGGTAAATGAGCAAAGGATCATTCACAGTGGGCAAATTTGGGGGCTTTATTTTGTGATCCTTTCAACATATTTAATAATATGATGGCTCTTAATAGGGCTAAATAAATTATTTTGTATATTTAATACATTGTCACAAGGCAATTTCAGAAAATCAAGTAGTTCAATTACACGACTAAGTTTAATTTTGTTACTCAGGCTTAAAGAACAAAACTACAAATTCAACCACAATGTTTTTTTTAACAATTTGTCCTCCATACTTGATATATTGTGATACCTTTAATTATTGGGCTCATGCATTGATGAAAACAGAGGAGTATAGACCATTTCTAGGTGTAATTTCTCACCTTATTTGCAGTAACTTCTGGGATAGCCTCCTCAATGCCCAGCTCTCTGCGCTGTTCTGCCCTCACCTCTGCATAGCTGCATTTTAGAGAAAAAAGAAGATTTTATGGGACAAGACAAGCAGGAAGGTGGTGTGCATCAGAGATGTGAAGAACATTTAGAAATGCTGTGTCACCAACAGATCATAGAAGTGCATATGAGGAGCTGTTTATTATCACAGGCTCTTAACAATGGTATGGAAATGAACAGAACAAACAATCTCTGTACCATCAGTAAACAGGTAGAGGGAGGCTGCAGTACCTGACTACTGTGTGCGTACAGACAATAAACTCAGGTCGGGAGTTCCACTGGTGATAGGTGATGTAGTAGTGCGTCTGAAGCCAGATCCACTGTTGACCTTTAGTCAGGAAACGATAGTAGCAAGACTTCCCTTTACCGTACTGCATCACTGAACAGGAGAGAGAAAGAGGCAGACAAGAGCAGAGTTGTCAGAAACAACGAGCAGACGGGGGCTTTTACAAAAAAAAAAAAAAAAGAGTGTAAATACGAGCCCTCACAGTGTTCGTGACACTTGGCTAGTGTCTCTAGGTCGTCCACATGGTAATAGTCGTACCCCGATGTTCCCAGAACCTCGAAAGGCAGGTATCCTATGATAGGTGGAGCTCTGAAAAGGAGAAATGGCATCATTATCAAATCGAAGAAAAGAAGGTAGGCTTCACAAAGTCCTAGAGGGAGAAAGTGACCTGGACCAACTGGGTGCTCTTAGCTTTCAGTAAAGTGTATCCAAAGAGGACAAACTTGATGTGGCTAAAAGGTACACATCTCAAAGAAATTAGTATTATGTAAATGTAACGGTCGTGTTATGCTTGAAGAGAATCATACGAAATGTTGGGTTCTGTCTGAAAGGGACGGAGACGGAACGGGGGGACAGAGTTGTTCCGCCGCTCAGCTGGCAGTGGAGACAAAGCCGAGCCGATGTGTGTGTGAAAGAGACAGCCGGCACGGCAGGACTACATGCACACACGAATCAGACACCGACGCTGTTGTCTTTAACGTCACGACCCTTCTGCTCCCGCGATGCCGGCGTGCTGTCTAAAAATCACACACCAGAGCGGCATTTTGTTTATTTGTTGGCCATTGTTTAAATATGGTGATAGCAGCACACATTTTCCAGACAGTCTCTCCCTGAAGTCACTTACAGTGTTTCACTTGGTTGTTCACATGAAAAGTGACAGAGATAGTTGTGTGAAGAATGAAAAAAAGAGAGCTTGAGAAGTTAAAACCCTGGCTCCTTTCACTTCCACAAAGCTGGCTAATCACGGTGTGAATGACAGATTTCGTAAATTTACAGAAATGGTTACAGACCACCCCCCCCCAATCAGACATCAGGAAAGTGCAACCATATGCCAAGCATTTCTGAGTGTACTGGTAGCTTAAGTGTGCAATGCACAATTAAATGTGTGTGTTTACCTATGGTCTAAGAAGAGGAACTTCCATTCTAGACTGTGCCTAGAGGTGAATTCTTCATTGGGCTCCTCCACTGTACACATCTCCTATGAATACAAAAACAACAGAAGAGAGAAGGTATATTAGATAAAATGATTAATTAATGACTCAGTGTGATTTTACTTTTATGTGCGAGTGTGTGTGTGTGTCTAAGTCTACCTTGATAAACTGAGGTTTGGCCAGGCGAACAGTGGCTACGAAGCACACCTGGTCATCGAACGCAGGTTGTAGTGACCGCTGTAACACCCCTGCTAGACCATTCCTCCCTGCGTTGGGAACTGCACAACACAGAGCAGAGTTTGCCATTGAAGGAAGGAATATACAGAATTCCTTAACTTCTACTTAAAATGAGCTTTACACAGATTGCCGTGATGAATGCTATTTACTGTAAGTGACATACCATTGTTGAGTGACTTGAAGTTGCCAATGAACTTTACATATTCGTAGATAGGCGATTCTTTGGGGTCAATGGTCCCTCGCAGCATATGGCAGCAGAACTCCATGTGGTTCTTAGCTGGAGTAAAAAGAAAAAAAAAATACAAAGTTAGGTCAAAAGTACAACTGTTGTAACATCCAGTAAACACATTGTTCATGTCTTTAAATGTTTCATGGTGCTGTAAGGAAATCAAGACAAAGCAGTGATAATGATGCCTGAGCATCATGCAAAAAATACACCAGTATTTTCAGACTTTTATTTGAGCTATTCCAGTCTGAGGATATGGCTCACGGCTATAATCATTTTATATCTGCCAAATCGCTTCCTTATCGACAAGACAAACAGGACAGAATTTAAACTAAACTAACAAAATTATCTACAGAAATATATGTAATAAGGTTTAATATAGTCACTAGGATGAATATGGGTTTCTAGTTATTTTGTTTCCGTATCATTTTCTTTGGATATTAAGGCCCAAACACACATTTGTATGACTTTAAAACTCAGATAACAGCCGCAAGCTGTGCATCGTGAAATTCACAAGTAAATATTAAACTGAATGATATTCCCATTTAACCGCCGAACACACTATTCAGTACAGTGTTATTGGATAATGTTGAAACAAGCAGCAAGTATGGGGTAATATGATTTGGGGTGTTACTGACTCTTCAGGTAATCGGAGCTAAGGTTCTCGTGGTCGGTGGGGTGCGTGGACAGAGCCTTGTACACATCAGAGTGTTCCCCAATTGGCAGGAAGTTTAACAGGTTCTGGTCCACCAAGTCCGTCTGAGGAACACAGATACATACATGCATGGGAAAACAAACAAAAATCAGAAGAATGGCCAAACCTGTTTTTCAGCACACACACACAAGTCATCCTAGCATGGTTAATCTGAGCTATTCACACAAAAAACCTGGTTAAAGGTTGTTCTACAATACAGTGGATGACTAATACATACCAGTCAAAAGAAAGAACCCATGTTACTCACCGGTAGGTGTTCTAGTAGTGAGGTGACACTCTCCGAGACGTAGAGGATGTTCCCGTCAGTCATTATTGCTATAAAGAACCCATCAAGAGCCTGATAATGCAAGACAAGATAAAAGAGAAAACCCGTGAATGTTGTTCTACAGCTGTAGAAGTAAAAGGCTGTCATCAATTTGTTTTTTGTTAAATATCAGTAAAATAAACAATGAGTCAAATCTGTTGAAATAATACAGCAGTTTTTGTTTTCAACTTCTAGAAATAAAATTTGAATTCAATTGGATTTGTTGAGGTGAATTAAAATTAATCTTGAACCTGGTCCTGAAAAAACCTACAAGATTAAAATAATAGGGGTGGGCGCCTGGTTAGCTCAGTTGGTTGAGCGGGCGCCCATGTAACAAGGCTCAGTCCTGACTGCGGTGGCCCTTGTTCGAATCCGGCCTGTGACCCTTTCCGCATCTACTCTCTCTCTCTCCCCCTTTCCAAGACTCTATCCACTGTCCTGTCAATAAAAAAAATGCTAAAAAAATAACTTAAAAAAATAATAGGGGTGGGAATCACCAGAGATACAGAAAAATGTTGCAATATGCTGAGTGTTACAATAAGATAAATTGCGATTTATTAGCTTTTTTCAACTGCAAATTATGCAGTTTACCAACATTTGTTTTATGTAATTAGTGGTTTTCACTCTGTTCATCTCAGAGTTTTCATTCACATATCTTGGAGGTCAGAGGCCTTTGAAAATGGCCATGCCAGTATTTCCTCGCCAAAATTTAGCTTAACTTTGTAGTGTTATTTAGCGTTCCTCTAAGCTAACATGATATGGTTGGTACCAATCGATTCCTTAAGTTTTCTAGTTTCATATGATACCAGTATCTTCAGTTTAGCTTTAAGACTGAACCCGCTACAACCGGTACAATGTTGGCATGCTATGCTGAATAGATTTTTTTTCCCCACCTCTATAAAATAACAGTGGATATGACACCTAACAGACAGGATTACAGTACAACACGTGTGATTTCTGACCTCCAGCATGAGCTGGGTGAACTCCTCATTGCTAAGAAACGGAGGCTTCCAGTCCTGCCTGATCTCACTCGACTCCGACTGGGCTGCGATCTCTGGTGGAGGAAACAGAAAGAAAAAAAAATTGAATTTTTGAAAAGAAAAATCAAGTCTTTCAGGAAAAATGTCAAGTAAGGAAAACACAATGTGGTAACAGGACATACAGTTAAAGAAACAACACAAAAAGAAAGCAGCATGGTACAAAGATGTATTGATAGTACAGGGCTCAGAGTGACAACAAGGCACTTAAACAGAACAAGAGATAACACAGTTCACCAGTGAAGAGGCAGCTGAGTAAATGATCATGCACGGCAGTGATAAGAGCTAGGATTAAAAAGAATAGTAACACATGCGCAATGATTAAATGTTTCAGATTCAAGAGAATCACAGTATTCAAGTGGTGATCAAATAAGATTATGAGGGGAAACAGAGTAGAGGATGGAGGTGTAAAGTAGCTCAACCACAGAAAAGGCAGTCATTAAAGTATGGTATAATTATTAATCATAGCACATTAAGTCAACTATACGCAGTTGAAAGGTTCAAAATAATTAATTACACTTCACAGGTACAATACCCATGCCTCTGTGTAATAAGCTCTAGTAATGAGAGTAAACATGCACAGACAACAGTGTGCACAAAAACAACTAAATATAGAACAAGAAGTGTCCACCCTGTGACGTGCCCTGACCTTTGTGTTTACACAGGAAGTCGATGCTTTTCTGCAGGATGGTGGACTTGTCCATCTTCCTGGTGTTGCCCGGCAACATGGTGCCGAGTTCCTTGATGAGGACATTGAACTGGTCTCTCCGTTTCTTCTCAGACTTGTTACGGGACACACTACAATCAAAACCACAATTTAGATGTTAAATGTCATGCAGTCATAGTTTATTTTTTGACAAACATTTTAAAGAGATCTTTGTTCTGCTTTTTGTCCAAATTCAGCGTTTTGACACAGAGAAAAAAAATGACTGAAAATAAGCAGTTGTAGCCTTTTTGTCATGTTAGAAGTTAAGACATTATGGCTGCTGTGTACGGTATGCCACAGTCAGTTTAGACATGGTCTATTCTCTACAGGAGCTAAAAATATACTCATCTTTAAATGTGTTTCAAGCTGTACGTAGGTCTGGTCAAGACACAATCCTTTACAAACCATATGATGTTTTATGAAAAGGATTGGTGTATTAATATTTAACACATACTACAAGTAGCATCACTCTAGCGTGTTCATCTTTACATCTTGCTTACCGTTTTGCTTTGTCCTTTTCATCTTCTTCCATCAACCCATCAAAGATGCTACAATCATCCCTACAGGAGAGCAACATATTCACAGTTTTTTCCCATCTCACTTTATGTTTTCCTGTGTGTGAACGTTTGTTGGCAGTTTGAAAGCAGATACGTATTGTTAATAATAGAGAATGATGGATGTTGCTTAATGAGAAGATTCCTACATGCCAGGAGCAGGTTTATTTTTGGGGCACACAAAAAAAGAGAGGGAGACAGAGAGAGAGAGAGAGAGAGAGAGAGAGAGAGAGAAGGAATGTGTTGTGCTTGCCAGGAACATTACAAATGCATTTGTGAAACAGGGCGTATTCTTGTATACATTTTGATGAATGTGGGTCAATACAAATACTTTCATTTGTACCAACCTATATCTGGAGCTATCATTTAATATCTTTAAAAATTGACTACTTTCATGCCAAAAAGGCAAGAAATCGCTTTTTTCTAAAGATTTGTATTGTGGCACGGCACTTCATAATAACAATAACAATAATCATAATTATAATTAATACCAGCCATGACAGTGACGCTGGTATTGTTTTCACCTTGTGAACCTGTGTGTGTCATCATGGAAAAATGTTTGTCCTGGTGACACCTACTAGCGGGTACAACCACAAAAGTAGTTTAGAGTACTTCCTTTGCCAGTTGTTTATATTTCTGTTTATATATATCAGTGGACAGATTTTGTCACCACAATAGCGTCGCAACTGTGCAAGATGCAGTCACAAAACTTTGTCTGTCTAGTTGAGATCATAATGAAGGCAGAGTTCGAAGATGGGTGTAGTCTGAGCAAGGGCGCCCGAAGTAGGGGGGTAGGAAGTTGGGAAGGGGCTATTGGTCCCCCACTTTACGCCCTGGCCTAATTTTGGCATAGCAGCTGGTGTGATTCCATTGCTAGATCGTCTCAAGTTATCATTATCGTTATTGTTGTTATTATTATTATTATAAATTAGGAGCATTTCATTAATTAACATAAACACCGTTCTGGGCTTAATTTTTTTTGCAAAGCTATATATATATATATATACATATAAATATGTATATATATATATGAACATATTTGTTGTACTTAACATGCTTGTGCTCAATGCATGCATAGTCTGTGTATGAATATAATTTATGATTTACATATTGTGTGTGCGTGTGTGTGTGTGCATGCGTGTGTTGCAGTATACCCTATGCTTGATGTCATGGTGGCTGCTGATCAGGGCTGTGGCTGCAGTGATTTGCTCTTTAGGCGTGAGGTAGGCATTTGGAAGACCACCTGGACAGAAAGAAAAACAAGTATTTTATTAGCTCAAGTGCCCCTTATGATTTAAATTTGGCAATTCCGTGGACTAAAAACATGATTGAATGTTTTGACACACAGCGTACTGCAGTAATGTGAACAGACCAAGCTTAAATAATTATGTAAACTTGATAGAAATCCTTGCTGATACAGTAAATGCAATAAGTAAATAAAAAATCTATGTATGTGTTTAAACAGCCAGGCATGTTTAATGTTTTGAATATGTTTTTTCACCCAGTGTGTCATTCTCCAACACTAATCATAATTATCAGCATTCCCACAGGGTTCAGATAACTGGCTTACTAGGGTGGCTCCTTTTATACTTCAATATACAAAAGACTGTTTTTTTAGAGTGAACTTGGCTGAATCCTGATATCAAAGCACAAATGTGAGAAAAATACTTTATTTGTGTAGTCTATGTTGCAACATGTTAAAAGAGGCAAAACCAAACTTAAATGTGTTTGTGTGTGTATGGTGACTTCTCACCCCAATGCAGCTTATGCACGTGGTCAGTTAATGTCTTGTCTCAGGGGTCGTAGAATGGGTTTGAGGTCAAAGCTATGGTCAAAACTGCCGTTGAGGTCATTGGGGTCAGGAGAGGGCAACAGACCATGGGAAAGACATGATGATCAACCAAACCTGCAGGAGAAATCAGAGCAGAAAACTAGGGGTCATGAGGGGTCATTAGGTCAATTTGAGGGCAACTTTAAGCAATTTTCCATCTTTACTGCCGTAGTGAAGAAATTCACTGTCAGAACGACAGGTTACCAGCCAGTGTGGTAGATCACCTTTCCTGATTTATCAACTTTTTACTTATCAACAATTTTACTGTTTCTTTAACCAATTTTACAATGTGTCATTTAGCATATATTAAATTGGACCCTGCTTCAAAAATGGACAGCTGCTTCCAATTAATACTGTCTGACTTTCTAAACAACTTACTAATAAACTAACTAACATATAGCTAATGAAACAGATTCTATGAAGTAAGACTGTTGAAAGGTCTTGACATTCCAATTCTTGCGGAACAGAGTCTTTTAAGTGCAAATAACGTACATCAGTGCAGCGGGGAAACCCTGGAATAAATCAATCATTATGCTTACATTATTAGCACTTCAGACACTCTTTTGGAGCACAGTGACCCAGTTATGAAAAAGTGGTGATTAAGTATTTTTCAACTTACTTTCTGGAATGTCTCTTTGAAGGCAAAACTAGCTGTTTTCAATCCTATCCTTCCAGGCACTGACTAATCTTCATGCGTGAGCCACACCTCACCTGCAACACAAAGAAACCATACTCACTCAAAAACACACCAAGGGGCCTCTGTTCACTATTTACCATGCATGCAAATTCTAGAGGCCAACAAGGAAAATAAATATCAGTTGCTTCAATTTAAAAACAAGAAATTAGGGCTACAACCACGTAACAAAGTGTATCCGACCAGACTAAAAGATATTCATAATACCATATATTACAATACATATACTATTAGGGCTGCTGATGAAACTGATGACTATTTTTATTAGAAGTTAATCTGCCAATTATTTTTGTAAACAGTCTAATAATGTCAAAGCAGACCCAACACCAATCAGACAACATGCCATCACTGTGTCCCAATGACCTAATAAGAGCTGTAAGATATGACAGGGAGGGTACAGTAAAAACCTATGGATAATATCATCACCCTGCTAAAGAATATTTATTGCACTAATTTTAGTGGGAGAGCATTGTGTGAAACCATCTTAAGGACCCCTATGTTTCTCTACTGTGGGAAGCACTGGCCTGACCTACAGACATGTATTCCTGATGGCCAGTAAGTGAAGCCTAATTAGACTGAGCTTCTTCTTCATTGGACGATTCTGCCCCACTGTACACTCAATGAATAAACACCGATATTAACAACATGGTCCACGTTTATGCAGTCGACCCAAATACAGAAATACAGCAAATCATCACAATTGAGAAGCTGTAACTAGGGTAAAGCTGGCATTTTTGCTTGAAAAAATTATATGATTGTTTTTATGTCTGTGTAAACAGTCTAACAATGTCAAAGCAGACCCTAATAACACCAATCAGACAACATGCCACCACTGTGTCCCAATGATCTAATAAGAGCTGTAAGATATGACAGGGAGGCCAGAGAGGGTACAGTAAAACCTATGGATAACATTAACAATGTCAGAAAATAGTGAAAAATGCCCATCACATTTTCCCACAGCCCCAAGGTGGCATCTTCAAAGAGCTTAAAACTTAAATATCCATACTACTATCACATAAGATAAAGAAAGGCAGCAAATCATCACATTGAGAAGCTGTAACTAGGGTAAAGCTGGCATTTTTGTGAATATGTGAATGTGAATATGTTGTTTTTATGTCAAGCAGACCAGACACCAATCAAACAACATGCCACCACTGTAACCCAATGACCTAATAACAGCATTTTGCTGTAAAATATGACAGGGAGGCCAGAGAGGGTACAGTAAAAACCTATGGATAACATTATCACCCTGCTAGAGTTTTTATATTAGTGGGAGAGCATTGTGTTAGACCATCTTAAGGACCCCTATGTGTCTCTACTGTGGGAAAGCACTGGCCTGACCTACAGACATGTATTCCTGATGGCCAGTAAGTGAAGCCTCATTAGACTGAGCTTCTTCTTCATTGGACGATTCTGCCCCACTGTACACTCAATGAATAAACACCGATATTAACAATATGTTCCACGTTTATGCAGTCGACCCAAATACAGAAATACAGCAAATCATCACAATTGAGAAGCTGTAACTAGGGTAAAGCTGGCATTTTTTGCTTGAAAAATTATATGATTGTTATTACGTCTTTGTAAACAATGTCAAAGCAGACCCAACACCAATCAGACAACATGCCACCACAGAGTCCCAATGACCTAATAAGAGCATTTTGCTGTAAGACAGGGTACAGTAAAACCTATGGATAACATTATCACCCTGCTAGAGTATTTATATTAGTGGGAGAGCATTGTGTTAAACCATCTTGTGTCTCTACTGTGGGGAAGCACTGGCCTGACCTACAGACATGTATTCCTGATGGCCAGTAAGTGAAGCCTCATTACACTGAGCTTCTTCTTCATTGGACGCTTCTGACCCACTGTACACTCAATGAATAAACACCGATATTAACAATATGTTCCACGTTTATGCAGTCGACCCAAATACAGAAATACAGCAAATCATCACAATTAAGAAGCTGTAACTAGGGTAAACCTGGCATTTTTTTGCTTGAAAAATTATATGATTGTTATTACGTCTTTGTAAACAATGTCAAAGCATTGACATTGACATATGTCAGTGTAAACAGTCTAACAATGTCAAAGCATTGACATTGACATATGTCAGTGTAAACAGTCTAACAATGTCAAAGCAGACCTAATAACACCAATCAGACAACATGCCACCACTGTGTCCCAATGACCTAATAAGAGCATTTTGCTGTAAGACAGGGTACAGTAAAACCTATGGATAACATTATCACCCTGCTAGAGTATTTATATTAGTGGGAGAGCATTGTGTTAAACCATCTTGTGTCTCTACTGTGGGGAAGCACTGGCCTGACCTACAGACATGTATTCCTGATGGCCAGTAAGTGAAGCCTCATTAGACTGAGCTTCTTCTTCATTGGACGCTTCTGACCCACTGTACACTCAATGAATAAACACCGATATTAACAATATGCTCCATGATTATGCAGTCTAACCCAAACCAAACAATTAAGCTATCAGATATATACACAATAACAATTTCAATATACCATTTTTTGGTGCCACAGGTGTTCGTTATACAACCAACCGAGAAAGAGAGAGAGCTAGCAGGCTAACTAAGCTGGCTAACCGAAGAAAACTGCCCTTTTAACCCAGAGATTTAAACGCTCTTTAACTGACCCCGTTTCCTCTCACGCTTACCACTCACAAGTACTGACACACTTTCTGACAAGGTAACGCGTTTTTTGTGAAATAAACGGGAAGAAATATCAGCCAATATCACGGTAAAAGAAGCTGTTAACCGAGCATCAGCCTCTCGAGCTGTCACGCAAACAAACCAACTGACATTGGATTGAAAAATAACCGTTGGTGCTCAAAACAGCGTGAGCCGTTAAAAGCCTTTTAAAAAACATAACCGTTGTTGCTCAAAAACAAGCCGTTACAAACATAACCGTTGGCCGCGGAGAAGAAGAAGAAACGATGGTGGAAACATTTTTCGCGGCAGTACAGTGTATGTACACACACACACACACACTCTCACGGTTCCCCCGGGCACACACGTACACACACATCACTACACGCATCGCCCACTCGTACACATACACACTAACTGCTCTGAATGTGGGTCACTGGGCCTTGCTCGAGCTCGAGCGGTGCGGAAACGAGTCCCGAAGCCTCCTCCGCGCTCTGCAGTCCAAACCGAAGCGTTTCCACAACAACCGTTTACCGGACCACCACCACAACGGCTGGTGCTATGTTATTAACACCACCGCTTTGCTTTGGCTATGCATTAACAAATCCCCTTACCTTAGTCGACAGCAGCCTCCGTGTTTGTTGCATCGAGTCGGTGGGGGCCAGGCAGGAGGACTCCGCCGGGTTGAGGGAGAAAAACAGGAGGCCTACTTCATATTAACTGACGTACAGTCATGCGCAATGGAGACAGTAGGGCGCACTATTTTGCAAGTACAGTATAGCTGGTAAGAAGTAAATGGGGGGATTCACTGACTGTATTCGAAACCGCATACTGCATACTACTGAGGAGCGCAGTATGCAGTATACAGTACATACTGCATACTGCGCTCCTCAGTAGTATGCACTATGTGACAGTTAAAGTGATGCATTTAGCAGTATGCTAGACGAGGCTTAAGCCTTTAAACCAGCTCTTAAAGCACAGGACAAAAAACAAACTTGTACCACTATTACAATATTATCAAAAAATACAACTTTGATTTTGTTGTTTATGTTATGCTTATATAAAATATTGATCCACAACATTTACTTTACTCAAACTGCTTTTTCAGTTACAGCAAAAAAAAAAAAGTGGACTGATCTCCCTCCAGATATTAGAGAAATGTTAAAAAAGTGTCATGTTGTCTCATCAGGAATCTCTCTGCCCCGTCAGAAGCTGCTCTTTCTCTCGCCACTCTGCTGCTCTGCAGCCGCTCTGTGAGCGCCACTGGCCGGCTCTCCAGCGAGCTACGCCCGCGGGCGATTGTGGAGCTTTTTAACTCGAAAAAAGGCAAATAAACACAGGTTCCTGTTAATTTATAATGCACATCTGTGTTGTGATATTTAAACAAACTATCCGTCAACAAGGAAATAAAAGCCTCTTGTGTACGAGGCCGGAGTGAGCTCCAGCAGCTCATAGCGGTCTCTGAGCGTGACTACCCGGCTTGCTGGCAGCGACCCGGGCAGGCGCTCGCTGGCTGTCACGGTATTCTGTGGAGCTTCTAAACTCCGACAACGGTGGAACAAATGTTCGATTCGCCATCTAACTTTGTAAAACTGCCGATATTAATAATCTACACAGTTGATTTCTCGCCTCAAAAACTTTCAGAAGTGAATTTAGTGTTGAAATAGCTACAAAAAACGTAAAAAACAGCAGCTTCTGGCTGCTGTTTTTTACCCGTAGCCTGTGCGGTTCCAGCGCTTTGCATTGTGGGATACAGCAGGCGAGATAGACTGGTCCGATGCAGACTGGAGAATTTTTCCAAATCAGTACGTCATCCGGGTATTTTTGGCATACTGTAGATTTTGCTTTTGTTCGCATACTGCATACTACATACTACATTTTGGCCAAATCAGTACGTACTACTAGTATAGTATGCGGTTTCGAATACAGCCACTGAGTGATCTTCAGAGGGGCAAATAATGACCCCGCGTGTTGTTGTTGTGGTATTTACCTGCCTGATTAGTCCACTCTCATGTGTAGTTTTTGATATGATATAGAGAATAAGTGTGAACATGTCACAGCCTAAGAGACAACAATACATAATAGATGTAACTCACACTCTGCCTTTTATTTATTCCTCTACTTCATGTTTTGTTTTTACATTTATCCTTTGATATTGCAATATATTGTTATTAATTGTTTTTTATTTGTTTGTTTGTTTTATTGACACAACAAACATTAATAACTTCTTTATTGTATTTTTCTTCCATTTACATGCATGTTCTTTTTAAATATCTATTTTTCCTTGCACGATTAGTCCAATGTCATGTGTAGTTTTTGTTTTATATAATAAAGAATAAGTGTGATTCTCTGAGTGATCTTCAGAGGGGAAATAATAAGATAAGATAAGATAGAACTTTATTAATCCCGAAGGAAATTGCTCAATTTATACAACAAAATTACAACAAGTTCAAGTATATAAAATACAAGTGTATGAAATAAAAAAGGGCCTAAAAGAATAACAATTAAGTAAGATACATTTAGTAAAATTAGTAAATATGATAAGATAAGTAAAATAAAAAAGGTAAAGTAAGCTAACAATATCCTTGATGCAATATACACCTCAAGCGCAACTTTGTTTACATTTTATTTATTACATCTACCCTACCATTCTACAAGTGCAATTACCTCTGTTTACATTACATCTATTTTTTATATTTTATACTTCTAGTGTAACACTTCTGTTTATATTTATTTATTACATGTACTTACCTATTTTATTTACTTTATAACTATGTGTGTTTTACCTGTTATATGTTTTATCTGCCTCGTCTTGTCAAGTATTTGTTTTAAAGCACTGACCAGAAGTGGCAACTGTGAATCTCGTTGTATTTAATACAGTGACAATAAAGCTTTCTATTCTATTCTATTCTATTCAAACAGAAAAACAAGTAATATTGCACATGTTGGACATTAATATTGCACACAATAAACAGTGATATTGCACAATGAGAATGTAAAAAGTAGTATTGCACAGGATATTGATATTATATTTGTACTTGGTGTCCAGTGTTTTCAGCTGTCCTTCCTGCAGAAGGGGGAGGAGTTATAAAGTATGATAGCCACTGGTAGGAATGACTCCTCCTGTTGTTGTTGTGGCTTTTTCCTGCAAGACCAGTCCACTGTCATGTGTAGTTTTTGATATGATATAGAGAATAAGTGTGAACATGTCAGTGCATGTCACAGCCTAAGAGACAACAACACATAATAGATGTAACTCACACTCTGTCTTTTATTTACTCCTCTACTTCATGTTTTGTTTTGTTTTTTACATTTATCCTTTGATATTGCAATATTTTTTTTATGTATTTGCACATATATAAAACTGCACAAAATCCAGTCAATGAAAAAAAACAAGAAATGTGTCAGGAGAGATCAAGAAGCCACAGGCTTATACAAGGGACCTCCCCCCAACCCCAGGAGAAAAAAAACAATAACAAAAAAGGGAGAAAGATCTAAACTAACATAATTTTATAAATACAACAAAAGTTAAACAAAAACAAGAAGTACACAAAATGTGCAGAAAAACCTAACCAAACAGTGGAAAAAAATCCAATAAAACCAATGAAATACATAAAAAAAACAGTACAGAAGAAAAGGAAATGTATCTAAACATATCAAAAGATAATTAGACATCATTAATTAAATGTGATGATAATTTCCTTTTAAAATGTTTTATTGACATAAACATTAATTAGTTATTTATTGTTTTTCTTCCATTTACATGCATGTTCTTTTTTAAATATCTATGTATTGTAATTTGCTTAATGAATTGTATGTATGTATATATATATATATATATATATATATATATATATTTGTTTTTGTTTTTATTTTGTTCTTTTTTCTGTTTTTTCGTTATTATTGAATTGACGCTTTGTCAATATTGTTCACCTGACAGTCATGCCAATAAAGCAAATTGAATTGAAATTGAAATTGAATTGAATAAAAAGGACAAGGTATAGTCCGCGTCCTAGGCTTGCAAATTAATGCACTTTCTTAAAGCGAGAATATAGCAGATACTACACTATCATTTTTTAGTACTTAAAATGCCACCATTTTTATAACACAATTATATTAATATGCATTACTATTTTCAGGAAAACAGGGTGAGAGTGAATGGGGCTGTGAAAGTGACATTGGACGGTGGCCAGGAGGGTGCAGAGCAGAGCAGAGCAGAGGGAGAGGGATGGCCCTGCCTGATGGCAAAGGAGTTTCCCCTTTTATCGACATCCAATCAGAAGCTCTGCAGACCGTGACGTTGTTCCTATACTGTGTCGAGGTTCCCCTTAAATTCATATTATTATGGTTCATAAACAAAAACTTGTGTTAGAAAGATTCAAGGTGGATATTGATTACAAGTGTGATTCCTGTGGACTTTGAAAAAATAGATTATTTCTCATCTATTCTTTCAAATATATATATATATATATATATATATGTATATATATATATATATATATATAAGAATGTTCTGGATGGATGTAGCCAACTTTCTACAAAAGAAACTTAAGATGAGTGTTGAAATAAATATGTTTGATGTAATGATATATTTTAGTCTAGATAAGATTGGATATAACATGCTGTATATAATACAATTATTTATTATTTTTTGGTATATTTCATATCCATAAGAATAAATGGTCATGCATTTTATTAATGGATTTAAACACCATCATAATCTATATTAAAAACAAAAAAGCCATTAAGACTTGTAGATTATTAAATGATTATAATATGATGTATATAACATAAACACAAACCCTGGCATTATGAAATGTATATGTAATTATTTTTGTTTTGTCTTCATTTTTTCCCTTGGTCAACTGTCTGTGTATCTGTACCGTTGTTAATAATCATGAGTTCAATAAAGAAAGCATTTAATATATATATGGTTCAGAAACCTTTTTTATGAGGCATCATGTGGGATTAAATGTTCATCTCCAAACGACCATGTCATTTTTATTACTTTTATTGGCATAACATTAAGTGCATTATTGCTTACAGTTTTTCTCATTCGCTTTGGCTCAATTCTCAAAATGAGATTTTTTTTTTTTTTTTAAAACAATAAACTCAAATCTCTGAAGAAGTAGTTTGTTGTTCACAACAGATTATAATTTCTCATTCATTCAAGCAAATTGCGCTAGTTTAGGCACATGTGTGCAAAAAGTATAATTGTCTACAATTTGCACAATAACCACTTGCACATGTCTTGCTGATCAAAACTGATGAGTTGGCTCTCAATGAGATTGTCTTCGCAATTTATAAACATTCTTTCATCGTTTGAGCCGTCACATGCAAAATTATCCATTCAGTTATCAAAATCTGTCAGACAAACATGTGTATTCCATAAATATCTATGACATGGTTATACGTACTCTGAGGAGGTACAATTTGTTGTTTTTTACTGAACTACTGCAGGTTTTTTCATTGTTACATGATTTATAAATTTCTTTTTTATTGGCATGGATGACATTTTGTGGCAAATTTTCTGTTCACTGTATATGACTTTACACGAAAGCTCAAAGGTGAATTTTCTGTTTACAGTACATGTAACACATTCCTACACAAACACAGTTATTGTAAACACTCATGTACATATCCTGTTTCTGTGTACTATGGTATTGTAGCCTACAGTATTGACTTTTCCAAGTAAACTTGGGAATCTAAAAAGCTCAGTGCATCTAAATATTTTGACCAGTACGGCTCACAGGGTGAGAAAACAATTTTTCATTTTGGTGGCCAACTTACTGACACAATAACTAGGTTTTGAAGCATGAATGAAGTGTTTTGGGTGAGTTACTACCTTTTGCAGAAATGCTATTGAGTTATGATGTCCCGTCAAACATTTGTTACAACTGCACTTAAAAAAGAAAGTTAAGACTGTTTCAAAAAATTAGCCAAAGTGATTGAAAAAAACTGTAAAACAGAGTTTACAACCCCTATCTGGGTAAGTAGCCCATCAGTTCAACATTAATTTACAAGCAATTCATCTATATTAAAATCATTCAATATTAAAAAGACTACCATAAAAATACTGACCATAGATAACTATTAATGTGCTGTGTCTTCTCAAATCCTGATTTTAAAACTAAGCCCAAAACAATAGCTTAATTGTTGCCAAAATCTTTTATATTTAATTAATAGACCTGCTTTGTTTCCTTTGACAGTCCTGCTACATTAGTAGAGGGTTTTTTGGCTGTGTCATCCTCCATATATCAGTACTTGAAATCCTATGAAGCCATTATCAGCTCTAACGAAAGAAGACAACCATTGGAAAAGTTATTTATTTTGTCAACAGCCAATCAGAAGCTCATTTTGACTGTAGACAAATTTTTTTCTCAGGCATGACATGTTATTAGATATTCATCTCCAAACGACCATGTCATTTTTATTATACTTTCACTGGCATAACATAAAATGATACAGAAAAGTAAATGCATTATTGCCTAAAACAGAGGTTTGGTTTACTACCTCAATCAATTGTAACAAAAATTGTAGCTTGCACACTTTGCTATTGTATGTTGTTATTATTATTCTATGATTATATTTTATATTTTCAAAGCTGTAGAATTCTGGTATATTTATAATGTATTCTAATATATTCTTTATATTGTGTATAAATATTATCTCTAATGTTGATATGTATATTTACTGTGTATTTACTGTTCCTGTACATTGTCTGGATAGCTTGCTGCTGTCTATCTATCTATCTATCTATCTATCTATCTATCTATCTATCTATCTATTATAACATATATTACAATTATAAATGAAGTAACATTAGATAAAATAGTTGACAGATGAGTCTGGTCATGTGGGCTGTAGTGGTTGAAGTGATGCAAACTGTATTGTTCATTGTCTTATGGACGAGAGAATAGCATGTTATCAAGACATATAAGAGAAAATAAACAAGCCATACTGTCTCACTGTTGGGGAATTACAGTAAAGCTCTCCAGTCAGGATTACACCACTGTTAATATAGAAAATATCAAAACCATCGGTTCAACGTTCATTTACAAGCAATTCACCTATATTTAAATCATTCATTACTGTAAAAAGATACTGACCATAGATACCTACTCTGCTATGCTTTCTCAAATTGTGACTTTAAAACTAAAACCAAGACAATAGCTTACTTGTTGCCAAAAATGTAAGTTTAATTAATAGACCTGGAGATTGTTATGTTTCCTGTGACACTCCTGCTACATTAGTAGAGTTTTTTTTTGGCTGTGTCATCCTCCATATATCAGTACAGCACTTGATTTCCTATCAGGCCATTATCAGCTCTAACAAAAGAAGACAACCCTTGGGAAAAGTAATTTATTTTGTCCAGCAAAGTGTGTGTAAATCAAGTTTGTGTGTAATGTCAACACACGTTGTAAGCAATACGTAATCTCAACTTTTCTTCATCATCCTCACCGCCCCCTCGAGTATTGTCAGGAGTTTGGGAATATAACGGGAAAAGTGATCTCATACGTTACACGATGAGGCACACTGAAGCTAGAAAAAGGTTGTAATTAATTATTTTATCTTCAGGGAGAAAAGAGAGGGTATAAGTGCATTTGGAGTCCTTTTCTCATATTTAATGTATTAAGGGTGATATATATATTGTTCTGGGCTTTTCACAGCCATCTTTGCTCCAAGATAAGGTTAATTGTTTCTGGCATATTGAAACATGATGTTAGTGTATTTATTTTTCCTTATAAGCCTGGTTGACTGCGTGACTCGTTTTGTGTCATGTCCTGAAAAACGGCTGCTGGAATTCGATCATGGGTTTTGCTTGTATAAACCACGAGTCACTGCTAAACTACCTACCCTGTTTTAACATACTGGGTCACAGGTCACCTCCCTGATAAACTCCCTGAGCCGACTGCATGAAACATGACTGACTTCACGTCTGTCCTCCATTGTGGTCCGTGTTGTAGTTAGATGAGGGGTGAGAATCAGCAGCTAGAATCACAGAGTACAGTCATTATATGATACTCGGGTTGTCCTCGACCAAAGTAATTCTTAGTCAACTAACACTTGTGCAATTTTGTCGACTAACCGATTAGTCGATTTAATCGACAGATCTGTAAAACTGAGTTTCTCCACAAAGAATCACACAAAAGCACCACTTTGAATCGTGTGTTTACCAGAGATGTGCTCATAAGTTTTTAGAAATAAGTCATTCAGCATGAAAAATAAGCATAAAAAATACTAATCGACAAAAGAAATCTTTAGAACAAAACTAACTACTACATTAGTTATGTAATGCATAAAAAAATGAGTGTAACTTACATGTATGGCAAAGACCAAACCCTAAAATGCTATAATTACAGTTTTTCAAATGCAAAACAGTCATGACCTGACAAAAGGCTAAAATGCCAGAAAGAAAAATAGTTCAAGAGTTCTGCAGCAATTATAAAAAGCAAACTCTTAAATCAATCTTTTTTTTTTAATTTGTACAAATAATATGAAAGTCAAAATACTACAATATTAGCACAAAAATGCAAACTGTAGAATCCAGAATCTATATGTTTAATGTTCTCACACTTTTATAATTTCCAGCCTTAGGCTTGTGCATTAAACCAAAGTGTTTTCATTAGCTCTATTCCTGCTTCCTCAATGTATAACAGAGCCAGCCTCATTAATTCCTTCCTCCTGCATGGACTCATTATACCGCTGCACCTTCTCACAATTTCTCTCTGCCTCTTATTCCCTTTTTTCCTCCAATCTCCTTCCTGTCTGTGAACTCAACTTGCCCCCTCGCTTTTCCTCTTTTCTCTGTCATCATTTTCAGTTCTCTTCGGATTAGTCGTTATCTTCTTCTCAAGGATTCCCCCCCCATTATTTTCTCACCTTTCCTTAGCTCAGCACCCTTTCCTGAATAATTTGTGTTATTCTTTCCTTAATTCATCTCCATAACTTAGTCTTTTTTTCACATTCACCTTCTCTTTCTGCAGATCCTCTGTGGTTTTCTTCCTTTGCTTTTCCCCATGCCTTATTCCTCTTCATGTCTTCCATCCTTTCCTGTTTCTTGATATTTTTTCTTGATAGCCTTTTCTTCCACACTTTATTTTTCAGCAGCTTGTTCTTCCTTTTTTTCCCCCTCAACTCCATCCTCCTTCCAGTGTTACACAAATCTTCTTCTCATGTCATCCTTGCTGCCAGGTCCTCTGACCTACTCCTAAACCTTATACACCTCCTCTTAATCCTCTTTATTCATGCGTCCCTCTCTTTCCAAACTCCTCCCATGCAGCTATATGAAACAGTATTATAAATAATTGCTATACGTCTATATCCTGTTGGTTTTACTCACCTGCATGTCTCAACAAGTCAGGGATAATGGCTTTGTGACAAGCATATTTTCTTACAAATGCAGATATAGACACATTGAGGTAGCGTTTACATTGAATACAAATGGAAAATCATTGCAGCCTTTATTCTTGTGCATTCCACCATATATTACAAAAACTAATCTCTTGTGCTGTTTTTTTCCAATTATTGTACAATTAAGAATCCTTTCAATGCACATGAACAGACATACTGGGGTTGAAGTTTATGATAAGTAAGTACAATAAAACCTCATGTGTTATTCATGAGATTCAACACTTGTATATTTCCTTTCTTCCCCTACTTCCTGCCCATCCTGCTCATCTTTCCATCTCAGAGGCAGAAAGCCTTTCAAGAGAACACCCACAAAAACCACCACCACCAACAACAACAACAACAATAAAGCACTTAGCCGTGAAAACCCATCTTTGTTTTCACAAAATGTGACAGATCCAATGGAGACACACACTCTTTCCTGCCAACAAATCTAATCAGAGCTTTGGTCTGGTTCATTCTGGGTTTGTTTATGGAAAAGTCCTGTTTTGACCTGCCTCACAAACTAATTTTTTTCTTTTCGTAACATTATGTCCTGTTGATCAGTACATGTAGTTAATTATCTCATGGAGCCATGCTCCCCGAAGAAGTGTATAGCATCTTTTATGTGCTTGTAAAATCCCTCTATTTAAGTGCTTCACCCCGCTTGTACCTGTTCCCAGAGATTGAATTACTACACAGGGTAATGGAAACCATGCAGAGTGCTGTGGGACATCCTATTCCCACACAACAACCGTTTAATCACAGCAGAACATTGGGCACTTTGCCACATAATATATATATACATACAGTATATATGTGAGTGAGTGGAGACAGAAAGACCACAGAAAGAAAGAGTGTGTGTATTGTGAGGAAACATAACCACTTACATCCAGGGGTACAGTCTTATATGTGTCTATACTTTGGGTGAGACACACTTCACTGAGGTAAATACAAATCCAAGAGTGAAATCCATAGTTGCAGGAAACCTGAGTCAACATCGGTATCTATCAGCATCGTAATGGATCTTAATTGAAGCAATAAAAGGGCAAAATGATGAAGAGACTGGCCTTTAATTGCTCCCTTTCTACTAATTCCCTCCTGGGCAAGTTGGTATAAAGGCAGTACTTTAATGAAAGATTAACATAGATCATCAGAATTGACAGCCTCAGAGTGGAGTGTGTGTGTGTGGTAGAGTAAGAGCTCATTTCATACACGACCACATAGTTTTCACGCGGTCTGACCAGAAGACACATCACCACCTCCCTCCGCACCACTGCCAGGTTTCACTTTTGTGATCTCTCTCTTGGATTTTCTCATCTCTCGTCACTCTTTTGTTGTCTTTCTGCCTTACTGCTGCTGTTTTTTTTTGTTTTTTATTTTTGTTTTTTTTAAAAAAGAAGCTTTTTCCCCCATCATCTGATCTCGATTCTCCTCTTCCTCTCTCCAGTGATGTCGTCTCTTCTGAGGGAGGAGATGCAGAGAGTTTTATTCCGACCTGCAAAACAGAGACTGGTGGAGTTTATTGAAATTGAAGAGCCGACGCATGGAAGACATTTTATCTGTGTCTCAGGTAAAAACAGCTTTCTTCTTGATCAGATTAGAAAGCAGTTTTTTAGGGGTTTAAGATGCTCATTGGAATTGACCTTTACAGGTGTATTACCTTGGTTGTAGAGTGCTATTGTATGAAACATCTATGACGCCTGAAAGGATTCATGGTTTTACTTTTACTGCAGATGATGAAATGTCTGGTGCTGCAGTGTGCTTATGTGTTATTTTCCTTTTTTTTCTGCAGTTTCAAAAAACAAATTGGTGGAGTTATGTATAGTGCGGTGTCAGGTATCTCAGCCGTCCCTAAAGTCGTCTGGATCCAAGAAGTCGTCCCACACCAAACGCTCCAGCTTACAGGAGTGCTACAGGAGGACGGAGGTCTGGTCCCTGTCAGCCTTGACTCTGGTTGATGGACGGGACCCTGATGTGGTAATTAAGCTTGCAATTTCCATTGCTTATTATTGCATTATTTTCCATAGTTTTCAATAGAAAGGATGATTGGCACATAATATATAATTATTAAAATATGTTCTCTAATAACTTAAATCATAATCACACTTTTACTCTCTATGAATGCTTTGAAACAATGTAATTTATCTCAAACATATTGTAATTCAGTGAATTATTTTTTAGTGCTACATATTACTTTTATGATGATTTGTGTGGACCAAAAAAAAGAAATATCAACTGTCTCTCTTTGGGATTTTAAATGAAAACAAATAAGCAAAATGTGTAAGGGAAAAAAGTTAGTTACAACACAAATTTGTCCACCTAGACCTATTTGTTGTGCACAACCACCTCAATTATCTGTTTTAATAATGTAGAATGGGTTTGACAAAAGAAAATCTTAACTTAAAGGTCCATATACTGTAGCTTTATTTGCAGCTTTAAACCACATTTCATTGATCAAACAATACAGTTTTCTCAGTTCAGAAAGCCATTGTTTGAATGAATGTGAAATAGTTGTAGTAGAATTCATGTTTTTATCAGCAAGATTATTTCATCTTATGCTTTATAATATGAATAATATGCTTTATTATCTCCCAGCAGTCCATTTGCTTTCATATATCTGGCATCTCTTCATGGATTTCTTGTCAGATTTATAATCAATTTCCATTGAGTGACCATTGTGTTCTTTTAAATAACATAACATACATCACTGTGTCAGCTCTGGTTTTAAAAAAGAGTTACCCAAAAGGTTTATTAATGCTATCTCATTCTGTGTCTACGTGGCTCCAGGATGACCCCTGTTTCCTGCTGCACTTTGACAAGGTGCGTACAGTGACGGCCGTCAGCTGCTCAGCCAAATACTCGTTTGTGCGTGCCCTGGTTGTCCTCAGCGAACAGAACTATCAGAGGTCACTGAACCTGCGGAACTTTGACTGGGCCTACATCAAGCCCACTTCCTTTTACTCCAACAGAGGAGACTGTGTTGTTCTAACACAGATATGCTTCTACGCATTCAATTTGGTATGTCTGTCCATGTGTCCCGTGCCTCTGGATGCCTAATGTAATGACACAATGATTGTGTGTGGGTGTATGGGTGTGTCAATTTTAGGTGTGTGTGTATGTTAACTGTATAGCAGGTTTACTGTTTATAACTTGTGTTGAGTATAGGTGTGACGTGAATGTAGGCTTGTGTCTATTTTGCATACTCTGCTGAATGTATCTTCATGGCAAATGCAAATTTCAAGCTGCTTTGTATTTGTATAAGTGTGTAAATTACTTTTGTGATCTTTTAATTAATTTTGAAAGTATTCTGTTCTGTGTGCTGTTGTAAAAAATGTGAATTTCAAATGGAGAATAAATAAAACAATTACATGTTTCTTGCCCTTCTCTGCCTTTAGCCTTCTTAAAAGTAATCATCCAATATGGTATCAATTTAGTATAGGCCTAATTCACTGTGGTGTCTGTGGTGTCTTATAGGCTTACTAATGGTAGCTCATGACTTCAGTTTTGGCCTAACCATACAGCTGAATTAACACTTAGTGTATATTTTATATGCTGGTTCCAATATATATTAGAATGTATATATTGATTACCTTTTAGGCCACAAAAAAAGTAAATGAAGGATTCAGTATTACCCTATATTACCCTCCAGAATATTATTCTTTTTATATATTGTTTTGTTAAGCATGTTTTGAAATAGTATATATGCACTCAGTAAATAAAAAATAATTGTATTATTAAGACTTTTTAAGTATCTGGTCAAAGTTAAAGAAGCACAGGGGACTTGGAGTCATGACTATGGTCCTTTCAGTAATTAACAT